>NW_011364205.1:180014-193545 GCF_000735185.1 Notothenia coriiceps | reverse complement strand
CCTGTCAGGGACATCGAGTCCACAGTTTCCCTCACGGGAAAAGGACCGGAGCTAGCGTTCGTTCCTGGGTGCGTTGTGCATCCACCTCCCTGCAGCACATACTCTCCACAGCTTTATCAGGAAACCGTATTACATCTCTGGTCTCTTGGACGCCTAGCAGGCTCATAATTATAAGGTTGTGGTCCGTCATATGCATTCGAATATTCATATTCAACTTATTCTGTGTCTTCTGTGTCGAAACTAGCATTGGGATCCATGTTTATTAATACGTTACACCGGCCGCTCTCCCCCTTGTGTCCCCCGTGTTACGTCACACGCGGGAGGTCACGTGCCGAGGCTTTTTTATGTGGAAGTGAACATTTCTTACAAAAACGACGCCAGATGTCACTGTAGTGTATATTTCTGTATATTTTTTTGAAAATCTAGTGTATTCATCATTTTCCTACACATTTATTCACAGGTGTCTTTAACCTGGAAGTTGCTCTTTAAGTGAATCCTATTTAGGACCTAATTCATTTCATGAATGCAGTACAAATGCCCTATCTTCCAATGAAAGTGAATCATCATTTCCAAGTTTCACGAGTAGTTTTTCCATAGTCTCAGTCAGTCAGAGAAATAAATCCAGCCGAGATTTGCTTATGCGTGTTTGTTTTTCTAATGCAGGCTTGTGTTTCGTGTTACTGTGTAGCATGCATGGGCTGTTACTCTCTGGTATTGTGCTTTTAAAATCTATATTAGGGCTGCGTGTCAAACATCAATAAGTCTTTGGTAACTCGTGAAATGTTGTCATCAAATATCTGCTATTAAAACCATTTGTTACCAGTTGCCAGGCAACCAGTGGAGAGTCCAGGAAGTCACTGCTCCTAGACAACAAATAGTCTGCGACATAGACCAAAGTAAATGAGCAAATTGTTCCACTGCTGTTTGTTCAGGTTAAACAAACAAGGTGCAATAATAGATGAAGGATTATTTTTGTATTTAGACAGAGCCTAGCTTGTAGTTCCCCATGTTTCCAGCCTTATTGCTCAGCCAAACAAACCTGCTTCATATTTACTATACTTCCAAAAAGCATATTCCCCATAATATTGCATTTTTTAAGTTGCATGGGATTCGAAAAATTTATAAATTACGGAGCCCCTTAGGGGACATGGAGAGGAGAAAAAAAAAAGTATTTAAAAAAAGTTTTGCGAGATCTCGCAAAACCCTGTTGCAGTTTATAGACGGTCCCTAAGCACTCCTCTCCCTCCTCAAGCTGCAGATTGTGACCAATTCTTGATGTTTAGTTCGGATGACGGCACGTATCGAACTGTTCTGATAAAAACGACTCTGTAGCTCGTTGTCTACCTTGCTATGATTGCAAAGTCATGTTGTTTGTATTTTTACAACGTTATGTTCATGAGTTATTGATCCGCGAAATTCGAATCTGTCAATAACTCAGCTCAGAGGGACGTGCATGTCCCCTCGCTCTGAGTGTTCTCTTGAGGTGTCTTTCACTTATGTGAAACCGTGCCTATTGCCAAGCACTGATGTTATATCTTTATATTTAAGGCCAAGCTCAAAGTAAAATCGATGAACCACTCCATTGTTGTGGTTTCTGTGTTGCCGTAGCAGCCGAACTGCGAGATCTCGCAAAACATATATATTTTTTTTTTCAAATATTCGTTGTTTTCTTCTCCATGTCTCTTAGGGGGCTCCGTAATAAATAGAAAAAGTTTGGTAGAAGATATTAGATTTATAGCTGCGCTGTTCAGCTGAAACACAACGGCAACGTCAGTGTAGTAGAGCCGCCTGCTGAGTGCAGCTTTACAGTCTGTATAAAAAAGGATAAATGTCACAACAACCTCATTTCATTTGATGAATACTATACTGTCTTCGAATACTTTAAGATTAGACGAGTGTTTTTCTTGTCTGGCAGAAGCGAGACAGCCCTGACATCGCCTCATCCTTCACACTGGTTTCAAGCGAGCTGCAGCGGAAAGACAAATTCATGAGAGTGTTGTTCTCCTGCAACGTGCGCAAGGTAGTATTTATCCTCTAGTAACCACATGCACACACAGTCCCAACATGCATCTGTCGGTACAAACAAACAAACCATCGCCCTGCAGGGTGTTTGGATGTGCGCTCTCATCCTGTGGGGTGACTAATGAGATGCTTTGTGTTTCTCAGATCAACCGTTTCCACAAGGCGGAGGACCGGGCTGTGCTCCTCACTGACCGCCACCTGTACAAGATGGACCCCCTGAAGCAGTACAAGCCCATGAAGAGCATCCCCCTCTACAACGTACGGCACACTCCACTCCTTAATCCCCACCCTTTATCACAAACACATTAGACACAGGCGTAATAGGATTTAGGTGCAGATTACAAAAGAAGATTAATATAGTGGCTGAATACAAGAGGTATCTTCTAGGTGCAATTCAATAAAGCATATTGTTTACATTTATAAGTTCAGGATGAGAATGGCTAATGCTGAATTTGTTTTGATTTAAATTATATTACATGTTACACACTTGAAATTCAAATGGCTCAAATCCTATTTCCTCAACATCCTTTAACCAAACAGTCTTGTTGTGATTCACCTAAAATGTAGCCTTATTCATATATGTATCCCTATACGAATAAGAAAGACCTGAACAATATGAATGAAGTACAAAAAACATAATTTTTTCTATCCCACTTTTGGAAACAGTCCACTCCTTTTTAATGAAACGTAACAATTATCTGATTTTGAAACAATGAGGAATTGCAGGCCTTCTTTAGACTTCTTGTTAGACAGTCATTTTATACAACAGCATAACATGAACGGTATGGTATTCTTGCTCTGCTGTATACTGCTGCCTGTGATAGCAGCTTTGGCAGAGGTGACCGTATTATCTCTGATACACACATCTCTCCAGTCCTATTGCAACATGTCAATATGTCAAAATGTCATCCAGCTCGACAATTGGCTGCTTTAACTCGTATTCCCACTGTGATAGGCCCATTAAGGCTGCTCAATGCACACAGCTCATGCAGCTGTTTCCATGGCAAGTGTGTCCTTTGTTTGGCTATGTGTTTACTTCATGCTACTTGTTTGCTTCGAGCATTGACACACGTTGATTCATCTTAGGTTGCATTTTTTTTCATTTCTCGCTCAAATGTATTATTTTTTGTTAACCTTTCTCTGCGACATGCTCAGAAGAACACAGTTTTTGGGATATTTGCTTTTTATTTGGCTGTCATCAAAGACTTCAGGACGTTAACAATGCTAACAATTGATCACCTTTCGTTATGGTACAGATTAAAGAAACAGACCGATAACCTACGATTCAGATGGGTAAAGACTAAAATCCTTTGTTGACATAAAATGTATATAATGGGTAGTTGTGGTCTAATGGATAGTGAGGTGGGCTGAAGATTGGAAGGTTGTGAGTTCAAATCCCGCCAGGAACACCACCGCTAGTGTGCCCTTGAGTAAGGCACTTAGCCCTTAGTTACTCCAGGGAGAATGTCCCTGTAATTGTAAGTCGCTTTGGATAAAAGCGTCAGCTAAATGAAATGTAATGTAATAATAACAACCAAGATCCAAAAAGGCATTGTGAAAATATGGCTAAAAAGTCTATAAATAACAGCTTCTATCAAAGAGGATATGTTGCCATTACAGGTGACCAAATAAGCATTTTCTTATTCAAAGTTTCTTATTTCTCGCTGTTTGAAAAAACGTATAAGACGACTTGACAATATCTATAACATAGGTCTATCCTTTTTCCGACATTTTAATGCATACATGTTACAAATGATGCATTCAAATGTGTAAAAGTCATAAATATCCTCAACAATATCATGCACCAACATATTTATGCAGTTGAAGACACATTTACTGTTCAGGAAAACAAAAAGAGAATAGAAAACAGCATAACACTGAATGCGTGAACAGATTACTCGTGATATTTCTGAGTTAACCTCCTCTCCTTGTGCTATTGAGCTATCATACATGCATTGTATTGGACGTGGGGCAGAAACGATACAGGAAGTGAAGGTGTTATGCATTCATCTCCGAGGCGCATACACCCCCGGCATCTAGAGAAATGAATGAGGTATGAGGCATAGAGTGTGCAGTGACAATTGTGACGAGACACCCCAGTGTTCAATCTGACAAAGTGAAAAGAGGGAATTAGAGAGCTGGAGATGGACAACTGGAGCCTGTATCGCTGCACCTGGGGGTGAAATGTGGAGATGGATTTGAGGCAGATGGTGGCAGAGGGAGAGCAGCATGAGTTAAGGAGGTTTTTAGTTATTGTTCATTCAGAGAGAGTGAGACACACACACACACACACACACACACACACACACACACACACACACACACACACACACACACACACACACACACACATTTCTCAGCTGATACCACTCTACCAACACACCTACATCATATTAGTTGCATACATGTATTCCAATGGCTGTCAGGGCCCCATTATACAACAGGCAAAGAAACCAAGAAATGACAAGCATGTAATTCAATGGTAAAATGTCACATCTGGTGATATAGAATAAAAAGGACAAATTGAACTATTTTCCTCCAATATAAAACCCTGACATTACAAAATGCATGATTTTATACCGGTATGGCGGAGAGATCAAAAGATGTGGTTATAATGGGAGTGGATGGGACATCGAGTGGCTAATGTGTGAGTTTTTTGTTTAATCTGATTCTGTGCAAAAACTAATAATCCACCAAAATAAATGTTGTTGCTAATCTTTGACATATCCATCACTGTGATAAAAAAAAAAAGGCCGACCCCCCCAACATTCATTATATGGAAAATAACCGCCTTTTTGTGCATGTTTTTCATAGAAAACGCAAATTCATGTTTTCAAACTGGCAGTTCAAGGGTTAAAATCCTGAACATAAGTTAACATTTGGTATTTTTGATCAGGACTGAAGTTGATTGAAAGATTTAACCCCAAAAAGTTTTTTAAAATATTAATCTGTTGTCATTTTAGAGCAGTTTTTGGAAGTGGATATTTTTGTCCCGGATGACTAATGTGTGAGTTTTTTGTTTAATCTGATTTTGTGCAAAAACTAATAATCAACCAAAATCAATGTTGTTGTTAATCTTTGACATATCCAAGACTGTTATAAAAAAAAAAGAGCCAGTCACCAGATATGTATTTTTTGGAAAATAACTAATTTTCTCTGTTTTCATCATGAAAAAAAACAGCAGTTTCATGGTTTCAAAATGGCATTTAAAGGGTTAAAATCCTGAAAATTATTACATTTTTGGTATTTTCTATTAGAGCGGAAGTTGCTTTAAAGATTGAACCCAAAAAAGTTGTGAAAAAAACCTTTTAATATAATGTTTTTATCAAAGTATTTTGCAGTGGACATTTTTGTCTCGAATGACTAATTTGCGTAGTCCAATCGAATGATACCGGAGGGTTTTAATCTCGATTTTTGGCTTGCAACGATTACGAAAACAATATAATTGAAATAAAACGATTATTTTGCTGCGTGCGCTTTCGCCCCTCCCTAAAAGCCCCCCTCGGCCAGGTTGTGAGGGGGAAATTAGTGAAAATAGAATGGGCCATGCTCGTCTCTTGTCCTGGGTGGCAGATACGTCACTTCCGCCTAAAACCCAGGAGGTATACGATCTAGCACTAACCTGGTTGGTTGGTTGCCCTTCCGTTAATTCTCCGCGGTGGATTTAGCAACAAGTAGTTCATGTAGTTCTCCATGTCCACTTGTTGCTGATGGTTGTGGTAGAGGAGCTATAGATTTTGTACTAACATCTGTATCATGGTCAGTAGCGTATGGAGCACGAAAGCAACCCTGTGATCCGCCATTGTTGTTGTTGGCGAAACACATCAGCAATGACGCGGGGGTGAGCAGCAGAGGTGGGGATAGGCGGGGGTATGGTGTCATCGTTATCAGAAAATGATCGTATTGGGCGTACACACGGAACCGCAAGCGTTTCATCCGCAGATCTACCCACCTTGGGAGATGTTATCGTTATCCGCGTATACGTGTCGGCCTCGTGTGGACGAACCGTCTATACGATAGAGAACTGTAGCGGATACAACCCGTTTCGTCTCTGTGTGGACGGGGCCTAACTAACAAGCAACTGCATTACTATGTTGTTCTCGTAGAAATAAGATGAATGTGTGATTTTGAATGCTACAATAAAAGCCCAGAGTTTGATTATAGAAAATAATTACAATTCAATTCATAAAATTATCAGAAACATAAATAAATGTTCCTCAAATGGATCCCTAAAGAGGGGGACAACAAGAAGTCAATAATGACACAAGAAAAAATGTGTTGTTTACATGCTGAGCGTCCAGCTCCTACACATACAGTACAATGGCCTCAATTGACCAGACGTGTCCACAGCGAGACGTCACTGTTTGAATCAGCTCTCAGTTTCACAAAAAAAAACTATAACATTTCATCTCAGCTCAAACAGGCTTTTTAAAGGAGGATTTAAGTCAAATAGTAATAAACATGAAATTACTGAAAAGTAGAAGTACACACTTGAACCAATATGATAAAATCAGAGGTGGCTGATATGTGACAATGCATCAGGTGAAGACTTTACATTTTGATCTGGCCTGAGGTGATAAAGTTAAATTTGTCCACAGTAAGTGGGACATAACTCTTGTCTTTTTCATCCAGAAAGTAGATCGGGTCGGTGATTTGATTTGGGTTGAAACCCTCCGCCACCAGCTTCATCTTCAAATGCTTAAATGTGCCTGTAACATCCAAGGAGCTCTGTAATCACAGAACAATGAGTTATTAAGGAAAGGAAAGAATAAAATGTGTAAACCAAAGCAATTTAGTAAAGTATAGAAAATACTGGAGTTGAAGTACCTTAATCCTCAGGAATCGTGGCCTTGCGTAGGCCGGCAGGACGTTTTCAACATGTTTGAAAACAGCTGCCGAGTCAAATCTGAGTCCTTCAGTTAAGTTAATGGCAGCCATTCCTGCTCTCCCCTCATGACCTGGAATAAGTTAAACAGAAGTTAAATAAACATATTCTGCAGAGGTCATTTCAGCTTGAGCTTCAAAAAAATTACAAATTGTGAGCAGGGAATGAATGTTATCAGGTTGCATGTGAAGGAGTAAAGTGGCATTACACAAAATGCTTTGATGTCCTTCACAGGAGGTCCGTGTAAAAAAAAATGACAACATTGAAATATCACTTGATATTATATTGAGCAGCAATGCCCCTTGTGGAGAACAGAAAACCAGCATGCATTTAACTTATAGGCAGAACATGTCTCCATCTAGTTGAAAACAGTACAAACTACAACTGTGAAGCAAGGGCTCTAGATTGTAAGCCTGTTACAATATAATGCATGTTATAATGCTATAACGGATCATAAACAGATATTTTTTTTTTTAGTTAAGAACAGGTACATTTTTGTTTTAAATGTCCGAAAGTCAGTTTTTCCACTGCACAATAATAATTACATACTTTTTATATCGGAGGTTTTTCAACTAATGTCCAACTGCAATTGTCGACCATGTTAGTGAGCAGAACAAATCATAGGGTAAAATTTAAATAACGACTTCCCCCATGTTTTCTGGAAAGCTTTTCAGCTCACCTATTTGCACTTTGCTCTGACTGCTTTACATAATCAGGGTCCTAGTTAAGCAAGTGCAAATACCTGCTATACAAAAAGGGTAATAAAATGTTAATGACTGTTTACTGAAAAACACCTGTACACTCCAATAAAAACCTGGCAGACCTGGCGCAATATAAAATACAACACTGAGGTATTAAATTATAAACTTGTGTGATCATCAAAGACATTCTCTGTAAATTAGACAGGCCATTACTCAACAGAACCCGTTGATGCAGATTATTTAATAATGAAAACAACAATTGGTAAATTGCGGCTGTAGGTAACTTCACTGTTTCTACTCATCACTTTTCTGCTGTGTCAGAAAGAACAAAGAGAAGATATACAGTGAGGTTACCTGGCACTTCCACTCCATAAACGTTGGCTTCTTTAATGCAGTCAACCATCGTGATCACGTCAGCCACCTCAGTTGTAGCCACGTTCTCTCCTTTCCATCTAGCATTAGAAACAAACACACATTAACGCTGTGTTCAAGGTCATTGAACGTCAAACATCAGGTGGCTGAAACTCCAAGATGCACTCACCTGAAAGTGTCTCCCACTCGATCCTGAAAGTAGATGAAGTTATCCTCCTCTATGCGTAGCAGGTCACCAGTGTTGAAGTACAAGTCTCCTTTCCTCCGGACATCATGCAGCCTCTTCTTCTCAGACTGCTGCAGGTCTCCCATATACCCCGAGAACGGAGCCATCAAGGATATTTCAGAAACCAAGAGTCCAGGCTCACCTGCAGTTAGTTCATCACAATCATGACCCCGTACTCACTATAGCACAAGGTGAAATATATATACACATATACGTGTTTGTAATATATACACACACATATACTGGTGTGTTGACCTTATACATAAGTATTTTGCTCAATAAAAGAGCTGCTTGCATGGCTGTCGTGTCATTTTTATAACTAACAACTTGAGCAAAAATTTATAATAATTAAAAATAGTTTTATGTCCAAAAGTTCACCAAAATAATAATATAAAGATTGTTTCTAAGATCATTCTTTACTCAGGTATAAAATATGTCAAACATTTGTATTCATTCCTGTATTTCTTTCTTGGGGGGGGGCTCCCAAATGGTACATTGAGTCTACATTTCTTTACATTTTAAAATGTGACTTCTACTTCTGTTCGCAACACAGCCCCCGTAATAATGCACCTTTGGCAGCCTCTATGCATAAACCATAGGAGTCCCTCAGAGGTGTTTCTGTTTCAACGTCGAATTTGATCACAGCGTGTGGAAAGTATCTCTGCAAGATAAAAAGAAAGAAAAGTAAAGTCAAAACATTGCTCATTGATTAGAAGCTTTAACCTCATAATGTGAAATGAAATCTGGGAATTTACCCTATGGAGGAAGGAGTCTCGGCCCACAGCCCCGATCTTGCCGCAGTAATTTATCAGACCAAAATTCCCTTCAGTCGCTCCATAAAACTCTCTGATTTTAACGTTTCCAAACCTGCTGATGAAGTCCCTCCAAACATCGGCTCTGATCCCGTTGCCTACTGCAAGTCTCACTTTGTGGCTTCGATCATTAGGTTTCTGTCGGGGAAAAAACATTTTAAAAAACAGTTATTCTTATATCTGGTGAGCTCTAAAGTATCATCAATGTTAGTTCTGTGATACCTTTGGTGTGTTGCACAAGTAACGCATGATTTCCCCTATGTACTGTATGACGGTGACGTCATATTTCCTGCAGTCGTTCCAGAACTGCGACACAGAGAACTTACTCCTCAAAGCCAATGTGATACCTACACACAGCAACAGACAAAAAAACAACTGAGAGGATAGAATTGGTCATTTTGGCCTCTCAACAAATCTATGCTCGACCTACAAACACATGTCTGTGCAGCAAAGCTTTATAGGACTTGTTCCTCTGCGCCACAAAACTCCAATGTTTCCTAAAACTACGATAAGAGAGAGAGTTACGCTGATCCATCTGGACAAAGATGGAGTCGGACTCAAGGAAGGATGCGGCTGCGAGGTGGCCAGTTTTCCACTTTTATTATGTTCCAGAAACTCTGTGTTGAACTTGATGGGCTTTTAAAAAAAGAGGCAGCACGTTTTGGGCCTTTCACAATGTCTCAAATGCCCACTGGAGGATTTGGATCTTCTTTGGGAGGATGCAGATCAGCTGAGCCAGGCTGATACGCATCCTGTTCTTCTATCTCCTCGAACTTCAGTGCTTTCATCTCCATCATGATGTTGTCAATCCTCACCTCCTCTTTGTTTTTTATGCTGGCAATAACAATTGTTTTGCCATCATGGCTTTCAGCTTTTGATTGGCTTCCCCCTCCCCTTGCTGCCTCCTGAATATCATCAACATCTCCGTCAAACTAGTCCCACGGTGAAGTCATGCTTGCGGCTGGCTATTTCGGACTCCTCTCTGACTTTGTGCTGGAGGGAATAGTTGGCATACTTGGAGTTCAGGGCAGTATGGGGTGCCTTGTGCTGCTCTTGCTCCAACAGACACTTCCTCCTCACTTGGTGGATCTTCCAACCGAGATCAGTCTTTCAGATTCTGCCACATATACACTGCTCGCTTGTAATCGTTTGTTCATTGCTAGGGTTCGATGCCATTGGGTCAGTCTGACTGGGTTTCTCTTCGACCCCTCTGTGCTTTAATCTTTATATTTTATTATCTGAGCTATCCCTGATTGAAAATAACCAACTTTGTATTAATATATTCAATTAGTGAGAACAATACAATATAACACCACAACAAAACTACTGATGCTGTTAAAACATTCCTTACCAGATCATTAGATATATACCCACAAGTGTTTACCTCTGTCAATAGCTGAAGCAAATCCAAGGAAGCCGGTGGTGTGATAAAGAGGGAGGCTGATATAAATCACATCATCAGAGTTCATTCCTACTAAAGACGGGAAGGAGGCTACTTGCCACAGTTTGGCATGAGAGATCGCAGCTGCTTTAGGGAAACCTGTTGAAAGAGAAGCCAGAGGCATGTTGTGTTGTACACTGAACATCAAATCAAGTTTTATTTATATAGCACATTTATAAACGATTTTTGGTCGAGCCAAAGTGCTGTACATATAATAAAAATAGCCCAGAGTAGAGACACTTTACAGCATACAACAGTACAGATTGTTCAGAATATCAGTATGAGAAAAACGACACCCTCTCTATCCTTTGACCCTTACATCGTACAAGGAAATACTTCCGGAGAAAACCCACAGTTTAAGAACATTTTAAGAAATAGGCCTATTTCACCCACAGAATAACCATTGAACCATTTTTATCAACTCACCCCATGTTACTTTAAATTCTTGAAAACAACTTGATAAATATCCACTGGGGACAAAGATGTTTTGATGAACTTAAGTAAATGTTGGCCGTGTATTAAAACAGCAAAACAATATTAAAAACATCTTTTATATGCTCTCTACTTTCCGAAACATGTGCATTTTCACTTGTCCTCAATGACTTTAATTCATCAAGACTTTCTTCTGTTTATGTTTTTTGTATTCACCTTAAAGAAATGCAAGAGAAACAAAGTGTCCTTACTGAATTCAACTTTAATTCCTCAAGACTTTTTTTTACAATAAGTCCAGGTAACTCAGGTCAGTTATTGATATACAAATGATTTCTGCACCTGGGGAAACTCACCTGTTGTCCCCGATGTGTAAATGTAGGCTGCTGGACTCCGCAGGGTTAAATGTGACCTTAAATCCTTGGACAGCGGCTCAGAGGAGGCCTGGCTCATTTTATCTTTGAAGCTCTGCACATCTGCAGTCCGGCATCTGTCAGTCAGGATGAACACAGTGACCTGCTGCTCCAACAGAACAGGCAAGACCTCATCCACAGCATCCTGTAACTCTGACAAGAAAATAAAATGAGCATCTCCTCTGCGCCTTTGTGCTTCCCTGCAGCTGAGGCAGTGGTTAACTGCACATGCACCAGTGTTAAGTCAAAAATACCAATTATTTTTGATCTTATTTAATCTACTTGTTTTTTTAAATGTGGATACTTTTACCTCGAGAAAAAAACATCTGAGAGTTCAAGGGGGAAACCATTATTTAGTGGAAGTGGACATTGTGACAACAAGGCACTGCTGTATTTAGATCATTTCCCCTGCAGCAAATTGTTATGTACGTATGGTTCACATTATGATGTCCATATTATGAGTGTGCCTATCCTCTGTGCATTCCTTTCTGACACTAAAAGGACATTTACTTGAAAAAAAAGATAGTTCCACGTGACACAAGTTTACTTTTAGTTACTTCTTACTCTAAAGAAATGAATTAGGCCTAGTCGAAAGGAAATTGCATCTCCCAGAGCCTTTACAAAATAAAAATAAAAAACTGAATTAAAACAGTGACAGTTCTACAACGAAAACATTTCTTATTATTAAAACAATCATTTTAATTAGTTTACTCAATTAATTGATTAAAAGAAAGACTGATATCCCTAAAAACCTACACTGAAGTTAGGGCACATCACATAGATGAGTTATTGATCCGTGAAATCCGAATCTGCCAATATCGTTCTAACTTTACTCAATTCACTTAATGTTTTCACGACGGCCACAACAAGCGATGAAACCTGATTACCTTCCGCAGCGACCAGAGTCCTGGCTCCGCTGCACTTGAAGCAGTGTAACAGGGACTTGGATCTGATGTTGCAGTTGAGTAAAGCAGCGGAACATCCGATCTTCACCAAACCCAGCCACAGCCACAGAAACACGGGCTCATTTCCGAGGAACAGCGCGACCGTGTCTCCTTGCTTCAGCAGGCCGCTCTGCAGGAACACCCGGGCCGCCTTGTTACTGAGCTCCTCCGCGTCCCGGTAGGTAAAGGTCTCATCTCCGAACAAGATGAACGGCTTGTGTGGATGCTCCTTCTCTGCGTCTATGAACCGATCCAGTATGGAGTAGTTGGTCTGCATGTATTTCAGGATGCGGCTCCTCCTTTTCAACTTTTCACGCACGAATTGGACATCCTGGAAAAAGTGCGGATTGCGGAAAAATAGGGCGAGAAGACCCACCGCGGCAAACACTATCCAGACAAGCATTGTGATCTGTGATCAACTCCAGCTGCCTGTGGAAGTCTGACCAGTTTATAACAGAGATAAAACAAAGGTGGGAGCATAAAGGAGGAGCACAGCCAGCATAAGGGTAATTAATCTAGTAGGATCATGTCGTCAGATCACTGATTAACAAAACATAAACATTAAAATGGAACCACATGAAGATAAACTGAGAGTAAAGTTGCAATATTTTCACGATTGTCTCCCAATGTCAGCAAATGAAAAACGCCCCCGAAGTCGGAAACCCCAAAACGTCGTGTACTTATGTAAGAAACTGAATACTACAGCAAAAAACAATCTTGGAGAAACTGGATCAAGTGTTTGAGAATTTTTTCCATACAAAATTACTGAAATGATCAATAAGCTGTCAAACATTTCAAATGATTATTTTAATGATTGTCTAGATGGAACAGCATGCTTGATCTATTTCAGGGGTCGGCAACAGGATCCGGACCCAGACGCCGACCTATACGGACCCGGAGCTATAATCAATACATTAATAGGGGATTTTTCGGCACCTCCTGCTTTTTTAACGCTGATTTGGGTGACTTGTGTAATTCGTGGAGAACCGAAGAGTTTTCGTTTTGGGGGTGGGGGGGAGGAGTCCGTCCGACTGACGGACAACTTCTCACTTCAAAAAAGAAGAAATCTAGACCGCAAAAATAATTAAACAAGCCTGTGATCGGTGCGTTTTGTGTGACGCGCGTACACATGACGAGGAATACCCATGCGTTATAAACTTCCCGGACTTGGCCGCAAGCGACGCACGAGAGGCGGTCGTCAGCGAAGTCGTGCCTCTGTATTGGTACCTTCTGTGCAATGGCGGCAGCAACACGAAGTTCCTTGGACAGGAAACGGTCGCATTTTG
>NW_011364205.1:179466-179796 GCF_000735185.1 Notothenia coriiceps | reverse complement strand
CTGTTGAAAGATGAATCCATAGATCTCTTAATTTTGCTCTCAAAGTGCCCCAGATTGATGCTTTCAACTTCAATATTTAAAAAAAATCTTCCCGGGGGAGCATGCCCCCAGGAAGGAGGAGGAAGGAGGATGTTAGGTCCCACCCATTTAAATCATGTTCACATGGATAGGGTACTAAATACATTTGCACACATCTTGTGTCCATATCTTTCTGTTTTGGTGGTCATGCCACAACCGTGCACGTGCATGCATACGTGTGTCATGGTGAGATCTCTGGATTAAGAGGTTGCTTTTTCTTTGCACAACATGAAAGAAAGGCAAAATGAATGG
>NW_011364205.1:169796-179397 GCF_000735185.1 Notothenia coriiceps | reverse complement strand
TGTAACCCTGAGTGGACTCATTCATGTTCATCCTTCCCACTGGGAGCACAGAACCAGTGTGTCTAATTTTTTCAGAGACCGTGGCGCTCATTAAAAGTGCCAAAACGCCGCAATGAGACAAAACACAAAGTGTTTGACCAAACATTCCCTCTCAAGTCAGAACTGAGGTAAAAAAAAAAAAATACCGTTCCAGGGCAGGCTTCTCTCTTTTTTCACAATACCTGTGTTTGCATCACTGTAACCAATGAGCACCTGCATGTGTGTATGAGAATGGCCCTGACACCATTTCAGCCCAGATTTACAAACTCCTGGCAGGACAAGCTCCAGCTCAATTCTCGCACTGAATTTAAACAAAGTGAGTGAGGGACTGCAATATAAGAGGGAAAGAAAGAGAAACTTTAAAACTGTTCAATTGTTATGATGTGTAAAGACTGATATTGTTCTATAATCGTCTGAAACTGTTAAGTCATGATGTGAAACGGTTAACAAAGAAAAAGGGAAACTCAAGCTGCTGTTACACTTTATTTAATTTATCTAAAATCAAGCACTTTTAAGATGCACACATTTTCAAAATCTATTTATTTTTATTTTATTTTTAAATGCAGCCCGAGGGGAACATTACACATATCCACAGTATTTACTGTATATCTGTATAGTTCAATGTTAATTGACAATATATGTTGTTTATGAATTGTACTTTCTTTATTTGATTGGCAGTCAGTTGCTGATTACATGCAGACGTTGATAAAGCTACAGGCTACTTCAATATATATCACACTAATTCATAAAGCAACTTAGACATTTTGATGTTTCGGACCTTTGCATGGGGAGATTTTCTCTAACTGGACCTCGTTGAATTTTAGTTGAATACCCCTGATCTAGTTAATGATTACAGTGTTTGGGCAGAGCTGCAGCTTTGACCTGTATGTTCTGTGTGGTGCCTGACCCATTTGAAAACATTAGGTTTGTGTCAGGATGAAACAGGTCTGAAGTAGTTGTGTTTTTGGTGAAGTTTTTAGTATCACCAATGTTAGGTCTGTCTGTGATACATTTGGTGTGTTGCACAAGTAACGCATGATTTCCCCTACATTGGGTATGACAGTGACATCATATCTCCTGCAGTCGTCCCAAAATTGAGATGCAGAGAACTTCCTCCTCAAAGCCACTGTGATGCCTGCGCAATACGAAACACAATCTGAAAGGATAAGATCGATTATATCTGAGGTTTTTCTGCTTAACATATCAATGAAAAGCCCAAAACAATAATACATGTATCTACAAACACATCCTTGTAGCCGAGCCTTAGAAGACTCCAGTGTTTTTTGAATCTATTGGTTTATATTATAATTGGTTTATATCAAATGCAACCCTTATTGCTGAAGAGGCTCCACACTCACGACAAATAATGTAATCTCTCTTAATTTGCAAGCATATGATAATATTTATTAAAACAAATTAAATACATTTATAAAAAAAAAAACATTTATGATCTACGCACAGCATATCTCATTAACGTTATATAAAATATATGAAAATATAAAAACAGACATAACGACGGAGGGGCAGAACACTTAATCTAGTTCTCTCTGGCAGTCTACAGTACAGGGTGCAGTGACCTGCCAGTATCAGTCTTCAAGGTATCACAAGTTAAATATTACAGTGTGGACAGCGTTTGACCTATAATGCTTTAAAAAAAATACACGTATACTTTATGAAAGGTTCACTTCTAAGTAACTTATTTACTGCGGAGTGCCTCACTGACATTGCGATCAAACACCTGCAGCTTTAAAGCTACACTGAAATGTTCAACAGGCGTATTCGAGATCTAATAAACAAATCACAAAACAAATATTTGGTTTTGTTTAAAAAGGAGTGTTATGTATTTTCTGAGATTATCTGGACCAGGACATAGAAGTTGTTTCTTTGGAAACACTGGAACAATTTCTGCATTAAAGAAAAAGTTCATTTTTGAACGCTAACTTGCTTTCTTGTTGAGAGGTAAATCAAGATTGAAACCACTATCATGTCTGTAAAGTTAGCTTAGCGTAGCACAAAAGCTGAACACATGTGGAGAAAACTAGCCTGTGTCTCTCTGAACCTTATTTCTTGTGTAAAATTATATTTCATTTGTTAAATATTTCTTGTTTGGTTAACTCACAGTATTACTGGAACTATATCATCACATAAGCCCCCATAACATTACAATTTGTTATTCTACTCAACTATATTCTACATTGTTTTGTAAACAAACATTCTGTTCTGGTGGGTTGTTTTAGCGAACTTTGGAAAACCCAATTGGATTTGATTTCCCACCTCATTTCCAGTTTGTACGCTAAACTTAGGTACGGCTGCAGGTTTATATTTTGCGAACTCAAGACTGAGTGTCTGAGAGTATCAATCTCTCTTGCCAAGAAAACAAATAAGCCAATTTCCTAAATGTCAAACTATTCTGTTAACAATGTTAAAGCAACACAAAGAAACACACTGCAAACATCCATGAAGGCAACGGTTCTACATCGAGTAAATGTTAAACACTTAATTTAAAAAAAGGCACGTTAATGTAAGTTTACTGATCTGCCTACTTCACTTCACACCTGCCCTCACTTTGTCATTTCTGCTGGTAGAACGGACTGTCGAAGCCGCTGTCCTGCTGCCGTTGTCTCAGCTCAGAGAACTGAGGCCGGGGACGGCCCCCCCGCTGCTCCTCGCCCTCTGAGCCAGGCGTGGGCTCCCGGTGTGTGCTGAGCTTTGCATGCTTAACGCTCAAAGTCTGGGTGTGAGGTGTCTTTTTGGCCATTTCGTTATAGACAGTCAGGTCAGAAACGTTCGGGGTGAGTCCTCCAAACTCTCCCAGGTGACCGGCTGACGCAGCAGAGACAGAAAAAGGCTTCACCTGCTCCACTTTCCTCCCTGAGTAAGAGAGTGTGGAGGCCTGGAAGCCTGCGTCCGAGTCACTGCTGCTCATGCTCCAGTCCGTCCTCCTCTCGTCTCTGACAGGAACCTCCTGGATGAGGAGCGGTTGGCTCTGTCGCTCTGAGTCAAGGCGGTTGACTCCCTGCAGGCATAGCTCCCTGTTTTTACTCCTCACAGACGCATCGACAAAATCCCCCTGGCATGAATTCGTCTGATGTGAAGGTTTGTAAGAGCGGAGATGTGCGTTACCAGCAGTTTTCAGTCTTGCATCTACTGCCGCTGCCTCCTTCTCAGTGGCAGGAAGGTCTTTGTGACTCGAAGGTTTCGTCCTCGCTGTGGAGACTTGTTTCTGCTCTGAAGCCTTTTCCCTGTGCGATCTCCCCTCTGGCCTGACGTCAGGGAGCTCAGTGAGAGTCAGAGGGTTCTTACTGAAACCTGCATTTCTGCCTGTGAACACAGCCGTCAAACAACCAGTCAATACAAACCACGTATTCCCAGCACATTGAGTTTAAAACCTAAAAGGAGACTCCTTGAATCAAGCAGTTCTACTCGACAGGACTCACTTTGTAAGCTGTAGTTCTTTGATGATTTCATTCTGACGGGCGTCTCCAGTACTTTAGCCATGGCTGCCAGCTTGCTAGCAGCATTCATTATTTTCTTCTCAGCCCTGCAGAGGACAGGAAGATCAATACAATTAGCCGGAGGAGTCCTTAGGAAGCAAGCAAACAAGTTTAGGACATTACGGTCTCTTGCCCTGTATCCTTTCCCCCGTCCTCCAGTAACTCCTGCAGACAGGTCAGATAATAGCGCCGCATCTTCCTGGCGGTGTCCTGCCTCTCCCTCTGCACCTCCACGTGGATCATCTCTGCTGCTCGCTCTCGACTCTCCTGGAGGTAACGCAGCATGTCTCCTGCGGTAAAACACAGTTAGGATCCGTCCTTTTCACTAGGTACGTTTACATGAAAATGACAGAGGTTCGATCAGATTCACAAGTGAGGACACAAATGAATATTATGGGACAGGTCATCATAGTTTCTAGTCGAGTCTTCTTCCTTAAACCCTCCAGGGCAGTTTTATATTGAAATCCGGTGTGCCTGAATACAGAATATTTTAAATGTGTAAACAATAAACACATCCGTTACAAACCTCTGATCTTTTCTACAGTCGTCACGTATTGCTGCTTCAGCTCTTCCAGGCCTTGTGTATTTTGTTGGTGATCAGAACTCCTGCAAGCAAGAAAAAAACGTATTCTTCCATGATTTTATCGAAATTAAATGTCGACCTGATCTTTGGTGTATTTTCAGCTATTTTAAGATTTTGCCCCAAAAACAAAGACAAGAAACCCTAAAGACTTTGCTGCTTTCTAGCAATTTGCCCTTACTTTTAATAGTCCAAGGGTTAATTACTACTTGGGATGGGTCAAATGTTTTGAGGGACTTGATTTGACTATTACTGCTGGAGTAAAAAGTCCAGCTTACGCTTGGCATCTTTAAGATGGATTATAAAAGACCCCCATCACCCCAGCCACAAACTGTTCAGTCTGCTGCCGTCTGGCAGGCGTTACCGCAGCAACCGGACTAAAACCACCAGGTTCAGAGACAGCTTCATCCCACAGGCAATAAGACTGTTAAACAACTGAACTGCTGAAACAATTCCATAACATTCATCTGCTACTTAGTCATTATTTATCTATTATCTATCTATTATCTAATATATCATTCCCATAACTTGTATATAGACTCGTATTGCACTATTCCACTTTTTTTTCTCACTTTTTAAAAAACTATTTTTCTTTTTGTATTACTTTTAATATAGTATATTTTAATATTGTCTGCTTATCTGTATTATTGTGTTGCATTGTTGGAGAAGCCTGTGACCTAAGATTTTCAATGACATAATTACTCAGTAGCTATGTTAGTTTGACAATAAAGAACCTTGAACCTTGAAGATGACAGGTCGTGTGAGGTGCTTGCTCCAAAAATCTAAAACCTTGCGTTGGATGGAATGTCAATCCCAAATGCAAAATGCATGAGCAAAAGCACTTAAGATAAGGGACAACATTTGATATAAAAAAGATATACATTGGTTTAACTTTGAACTAACACGGCATATCACAACAGAACAAAACAATAAACTGGAGCAACAATATTTTATTGAGCTTCATTTGACTTTGAACTGAAGATAAGAAACAATAAAAACACTAACCCTGAGGATTCTTCTGCTCTCTTCACCTCCTCCAGCTGCTGCAGATGTTCCTCCTTCATGGTTTTCAAGCTGCTTTCATGCTCATCTTCAACACACAGACATTGTGTATGTTGAGTTGAGTATATCCATTAGAGTGCCATTTAAAGAGAGAAATGAAATGCCTTTAATACCTTTGAGATGCTGCATGGCAGAGTTGTGCTCCCGGACGCTGTGCTGCAGCTGACGACAGGCTTTCTCTAAGTGTCTCTGCAGCTCCTGGTTCTTCTTCTGCAGCTTTCCTAAAGTCTCAGCGCACTCCTTCCTGCAGCGGGCCGGCTCCTTCCTCTGGGACACAGAGCCTGGAAACAGTGGAGAATGTAAGCTTGCTGATTTTAGTGATCAAATAATGAATATCGTATGTCATACGGACGATCAGAGGGCAATACGTACTCTGCATTTGGTCTATTTCTCTCTCATGATGCTCCTGTGTTTCTTTTAACACAAGGCTCAGTCTCTCCTCACTTATCTGTAGGGGAATAAAGGAAAGTGCAACTCATAAGCATTGAACCACATAGAGAAACAAAATAAAAACATAGCACATTCATAGAAATCATAACTTACTGCACTTTGAATTGCCTTCTGATGAAAGGGGCTATATCAATGAACTTGCCTTAGTGAGGGTTTAAACAGGGCTGTGCATGATTTGATAAACGAATAAAGTAACAGGCTGATTGTAATGTTTGTGATTTGCAAGCTCCCAAATACTTTACTAACTACCAAAACATTCATTTCAGTGCAATTCTGTTGTTCATGTATTTCTTTGTCCTGCATTGTGTTCCAACAACCTTCGCCCTCTGCTGACTCAGCAAATTGATCATTGAGCAGAGCAAGTCATCTTAATCTAAATCATTAACTGGTAACTGAAGTGACCCGCTCCATCGAAATCAGTCGGAAGTCGCAACGGCTCATTTAAAAAATAAACGTGGTTTTGAGTTAAAAAAATTGTTTTTCGGGGTTCGGGTGTTTTGTTTGATTTTTAAATAAACAAATTCTTGGCTTTCAGAATATGAAACTTTTATTTCCAAAATCACACGATAAATAAATGTTTGAAGCTTGTAAAGGGAAGATGACCGGCACCTCTCACCCGCCCCCCTCCCTCTCGCTGAAATTATGAATGCAAGGCGTATAGTAATCATGGAGCTAACACGGCAGGGTCCGTTACAGTTTGTTTTCATCTGATTTCAAATAAACAACTTTGAAGCTTGTATCGGCGTGATTACAAGCGGAGAACGGAGTAACTTGACGTCACAGCAGGCGTAACACAACAGCCGGTGTTTCTCGTGTAAAATACACACTCGCGAGCTTCCGCCAGACCAGTAATCCAAATGAAAATATTTTCCCTCCGTACTACTTTGATAATTTGCTCCGCTAATAACCAATCAGATCGATGGATTCCAGGGAAGAGGAAACTTTGAAGGCCTTTTTTCAAAATGGTGACTCGGTGACAGTCATTATATAATGTGACATATTTGACTTCATATTTGGAGTACAACAACAACAACCCTGATATCATTAGAAAGCTAGGGATCTCCTCTTTCCAACAGTGTATACAACTCAAAATGTGTCTTCGGGTCAATGCGACTGATTTCGATAGAGCAGGTCACATATGGTTTATCTTCAGATAACAGATATTTGCAAAAAAACCTCACTTTGGTCCATTGCTTCTTGGCTTGAGACACTGCTCTGTTGACTACGTCTCTGCAGGCGGTTTGGATGATGTGTGTGACTGTGAGCTCTGATGTGTCCCCGCTGCTCCTCCTGGGGTCTTCAGTGTGGGGCTGATTTGTTCTGGGATCCCTGAGAAGTTGTGCCTGGACCTCTGACAGAGCCATCTGAAGTTCTGTCATTAATTCATCTCTCGCCTGCTGCCTCTGGACCTGCACCTCCTCTGCATGCCGACATTTCCACTCCTCCTCCCGGGCCCTCACAGTCTGCTGTAGCTTGGCCTCCACCTGCAGGAGCAGCTCCTCTCTGTGCAGCGCCGCCTCCCCTCCGGCCTGCTGCACAGCCTGCTCCAGCTTTCTCTGGTACGCCTGCTCACTGCGGGCCAGGGTCACAGAGATCTCCTGTTGTTTGTCTCGGCTCCAGGCTGCTCGGGCTGCAGCCAGCTCAGCCTTCAGCAGCGCCGCATGCTCCCTCCTCCCCTGCTCCACCTGACTCTGCAGCGCTGCCACCTCCTCTTGGAGCTCCTCCAGTCTCTGCTTCTCCAGCTGGCTCTTGTGCTTCTTATTCCACTTCTCCTCTGCCTGGGAAACCTGGCCCATTAAGAATAACACATGATCAGAAAAGAAAAGCCATTTTACAGCTATTGCGGCAGTAATCTTAAACAAAGTGCCGCGATATTAAGTCAACAAAAATGGTCCTTCTCTAGCTCACCCCCCCATCTATTACAAAGTGCACAGGTAAAAGCAACCGGATCTAAGCACAAACGTCACCACACAAATCCAATGACACACCCAACCACCTAAAGTGACTCAAAAAACATGTGTCGTAACAAACACAGAAATGGCTTTCATATGTGGCTTCCTACACACAGCATTGTCAGTTTTTACCTCAGAGACAAGAAACGGTTCGTTCATACCTGTTGTCCTGTGCGTTCTTCCTGCAGCACTTCCGCATTTCTCCCTTCTGTTTGGAGAGCGGCTCGATATTCTGGTTAATGACGTCAAATCTTCAATCCAGCGTGTATGGCCTCCTGGTTACTGCACCTTCAACCTGAAACACCACCTAGTAAGTGGTTGAATCTTGCCTGATGAAGGCAAGATATCTCCGAAAAACATTTGGGGAATACAGGCATTGTGTTTTATTTAATTTGATAACTATTTAGGTTGCTTTATTTCATCATCTATCATCATCATCATCATCATGTTTATTTTATCACATGAATCACATTTCTGTAAATGTGACAGTTAGCCGAGAGGCTATGTTTTCATCTGTAGTTCCCTGGACAGATTTTGTTAAGTCACCCTAAGGACACACTTTCATTTTAAACAAGGTAAGTACAATCAAATAAAAGGCATGCACATTACAGTACTGGAAATCTTAATAAATTATAATCCTCTCATAAATAGTGGATGAATCAGCTAAATCACATAGTTCAGAAATCTTAACAGAGTAAAACAAGAGCTAGCAAGTCTTGCTGCATTGGATTGATTTCTACTGTCATTCTTCGGACTATAAGGGCACAGCTGAATATAAGCGCGCAGCAGCTATATTGAATGAGTGTACATATATATAAGCCGCACTGGACTAATAAGCCACCATGGTTTTCTTATGTAATTACCATATGTAAGGGGTTCGTGCAGCAGAGGGATTGTCGGGGAAAGAGATTGGGCTGTTTGAGGAAGCACCCCCCCATTTATTAACATTTCAACAAACAAGTTGCATAAACGTAATTCAAGTGTTAGGCGCATTTAGTGGCAATAGTAGCTAGGCAGAACATGTGGGGCTGTGTAAACTGACTGTATCACATAGCGTTTCAGAGACCCACCCCACAAACTTTTCAACTTTCAAAACTTAAACCCGGTGGCGCTCCCCAGCCCGCATCGTACCGGCCAGTGATCTACAGCAGCCCGGTTTTCAACAGTGGTACGGGGACAAACTGTCTCGTCTCGTAATGTCTGTCTGTCTGCTCTCCGTTCCTGTCTTTGTACACCACTCTCGGTTCCACTTTACTTTTACGGCGCATCTGTCTCAGCTCTTTCCGGCCTGCAGGCTTTTCTGCTAGGAGCCCCGGCCGCTTAAAGGTGGGGCGCGGAGCCGGCCATAAGAGCCTAGAGTTGAAAGGTGGTGGACTGTAACCTGTACAAATCCATAGATTTATGAGGTCCCTAGTGCCGTTAGCCCCCCTGTAAATCGCCATAATTAGCCGCAGGCCGTATATACAGGCCACAGGGTCGAGAAAATGGGAAAAATGGCGCGCTTTATAGTCCGAAAATTACGGTAATGTTTCCCCCACACCATTCTAAAAGTAACAGCTATGCGGCCTGACTAGCCACACATATTGTTAGAAGAGGGCTCACTGACCTGGTTGGCCATGTCGCCCAGTATGTTCCTCGTGCAGGCTCCTCCCCTGGGCTGGTTTTCCTGGCTTCCTCCACAGCCTTTGCGTTGGCCCTCTCCCTCCAGCCCCTCCAGGAGCAGCTGGCTGTCTCTGGGGCACTGAGCCTGGAGTCCGGCTCCCTCCTGCAGTGACTCTCAGCACGCGCTGGCACTTCCGTCTCTGCCCTGAGCAGGAAGCCTCAGGCACGTACTGCGCTTATGTTCCTCCTCTCCCTAGCTCCTCCCAGCCTCTCCACCCAGGCCTCTTCTCCATCTGCACAGTAGCAGTAAAAGCTGTCAATTTCTGAAGCCAAATTCACTTAAAGGGAGTTGAGTGCTGAACAGTCATTAACAAGGAGAATCCTACCTTTTTGCAGTCCCCTCCCTCCCAGGGCAGCCCATT
>NW_011364205.1:157678-169547 GCF_000735185.1 Notothenia coriiceps | reverse complement strand
ATTATACTCAAAGGGCCAGTAAATATCACCCGGGGGCCGGATTTGGCCCGCGGGCCGCCAATTGAATAGCCCTGCTGTATGGTGTCCTTTTTGTTGTTCTGTTTATGTTTTTATGTTTCATGTGGAACCTACTTGAGCAGGTCTCCCTTGAAAAAGAGATCAATGATCTCCATGGGATACACCTGGATAAATAAAGGTTTGAATGAATGAAAAAGACCCTTAGCGGGATATAAATACTTGTCCAACCCAAAATTTAAGAGTTTGATTTAAAAAAAGTTACTAAAGGAAATAATTTGTTTTAATTCACAGACAAAAAGCTCAGTTATCAACGAGGCAGAGACACAGTCTCAGGAACTCACATGATGAACTCGTTAGGCTGGCAGACGACTGATGCGACCCCCCCCACGATGATCCAGGGGTTGATCACAGTCTGACCGCCTGTCACAGAAGTGCCCCCCTCCTCTGCTGCATCACGGAAGCCTTGAATCATGATCGGCATCACCCGCTCACGGTCCTGACACACACACACACACACACACACACACACACACACACACACACACACACACACACACACACACACACACACAATAAGGAGTCATGCAAGGAGACTTTATAACCCCGAAGAGTTCAACAGAAACAAGCCAAAGCTTTGTTAAAAGGTATATGGCACTATAATGTAGATGGGAGGAAACGTGACAATAATAACACCTTGACATCCACACACCTTTTCATTCATCTTCTGGCTGACACTCAGCAGCATCAGCATGTTGTCACACTCTGTGATGCCCATGGCGTAGAGATCACTGAGGACGTTAGCACACGCTATCCTGCCCTGAGAGACAGACAGAAAGACCAAATATATAGTCAAAATATAAAACATGATATAGGTCAATGGTTGTGGTGTAAAAAGTTCTCGAACATCAATCTGCTGCTAAAACGGATGATTTTTAACAATGACAATCTGAATCATTAAGTTTCAAAATAGAAAGTGGCTACCTTAGTAACTTTTTAATATTCATAACAAAATCAAACATGAAAAGGAGCTTTAGGTTGAAAGTCTGCTTATCATCGATTTATTTCATTAAAGAACAAAAACAGAAAAAGGAAAATGATTACGGTGTTTTATTGTTTTTGGCTTGGGGGGGGAACACATGTGAGCCATACCTCTTACAAAACACTGTGGACCATGCACATTCTACTTTAGATTTTGCATATTTGTATTCAATATTACCTCTAGATTAAAATTAACTTAAAATTCTGGTAAACTGCAAACATTTTGTTTTTCATGGTATTTTGTCAGAATCTTGCTGTAGATGTATATACCTTTTAAACATTTAGATTTATTTTGATCTTTGTTCAAATTAACATTTTCTTACAACCTAATTCCTCTTTCTGTGTGGACCATTGCTCTGACCATTTCCTTTAGGTTAACAAGACTAATAGAATGGAAATGTGGAAGAATTGTCGATGGTTAACAGTAATCTGACTGAAAGAGTTGAAACTTGCTGTTATTGAGGGACAGAGACTGATGGTCGGCTGGAGCTCCATCAGTGTGCTTCTGACCACGTTCTACCTGTCAGGCTGTGCTTCAGAGCATGCTGTGCTCTGGCATCTTCTGCATGTAGATTACAAGATCAACTGATATGAAGACGTGTTGCAGGCAGCGCATGATCAGTGTCAGCATGCAGATGTCAGCTGAGCATCCTCAGTGATCCTGACCCCCCCCCCCATGTGAGTGGGAATTAAGCATATGGGATATATACACAGCTCAGAAGTAATCCCTTACATAATGAAAAGTCTGCTTTTTAAAAAACAAGGTTGCTCGATTAAAATACAAACTCAAAGTGGACCTATCATGCTATATTTGAAGCTCTTCTATGACATGATGATTTTCTAATGCTATCTTTTATAATTATGTTTGTTTAAACAGAGATAGACTGAAGTGTTATACAAATAAGTGTCCAGTTCCAAACATCTGTCATGAAACATTGAAAAAAATATAGGTATATTAAAATAAGATTTTTCTAAAGAAATGTGAAGCTTTGTGCCGTACATCTCTACTCCTTTCTTTACTGCTAAACACGCTCAAATCCTCAAATAACTTTGCCTAATAGTTAAAACAGTGCTGTTTTATGATACCTATATAACAAATATGATGACTTTTTTGTACCTCTGCACCTTGACCACATAAATGTGTCTATATGGTGTGACGCAGAGAACTGCTTCACTATGGACTGATGGCTTTGGGCCAGGTGATTATGCGCACCTGGGGCCCTGGGTTGTCCCTCCCCCCCTTCACCTGTGTCTAATTGTTTTCCCTCACCTGTGTTTGATTCGTCTGTTTATTTAAGTGCTTTCTTTTGTTTTGCTGGAGTCAGTGTGTGTGAGCTGCTGGTGGCCGCAGGCTGGGCACGTGAGCAGTTTATTGTGGCTGTGTCATTGTGTGTGATCTAACATTGGGTTGATCAGTTAATAAATGCCCCGTCGGGTTATATTTTTGGATTCTCTGCCTCTGCCTCCTTGCTTGGTCGGGCCGCTCAACGGTCAGTCTCACAAATGGTGTCAGAAGTGGGATTCGACCAAGTAAGGAGAATTATGGGAGGAAAGAAGAGGGACCAAGGAGAGGAACCGCGGCTGGGGGTGGCTGTGCCTGGAACTGACCAGGGGGCCACGGCTACTGAGGCAGCAGGAGACAAGAGACAGGCAGCACGAGCTGAGAGACAGAACGGACGAGCTACCGGAGTAGCTAACGGACGAGCTACCGGAGTAGCTAACGGACGAGCTAACGGACGAGCTACCGGAGTAGCTAACGGACGATGGATTCTCTGCCTCTGCCTCCTTGCTTGGTTGGGCCGCTCAACGGTCAGTCTCACATATGGGATAATAAAGTTCACCTTGACCTTGGTTATAAGCAGGTACCTGGAATATGTGACTTTAAGAGAACATTTATGGTGATTTGAAATGGATAACTAAGTTACATTTTAAGACAGGAGGAGTTCTGTTAATAACAGACAGTAACTTTCACTGTCAGGTGGCAGGTGGACTGTAGCCTGTTGTATGTATGCAGGAGTGACTACTACAATACTGCATTTGCAGAAACAGGCTGTCATACAAATTGTTTTGCAAGATTTTATATTTGATTGTCCTCACCTATGTGCTTTCAAGCATGGGAGTTAGGGCTGTACCCGAATATTCGACTATTGGAATATTCGTTCGTGGCCAACTATTCGGGTTTCAATTTCATTATTCGGATATTCGTACCCGGGTACACCCCGAGAGGGACCACCGTCGTTGCTTGAAGAAGCGATGGGGAACCCACAACCCAGGATGGTACCTACCACTCGAAGGGGGTGGCGAGACGGTTCCACCCTAAAGGAGACAACCGGGAAGGTAATCAAGGTTATACGGGGGGTACCGATTTCCGCACAGGGGTTCTTGCCTAACATAAACACTACGCTTTAATCGGTGTTGGGGTCCGGGGGTGGGGGATAAGTAAGCCACGTAAATCACAAACAATTTTCTTCGTTTCAACATCAAATTTACGAGAATAAGGTAGAAGAATAGTGGACGACAACGCGAACGGTAATAGAAAGTATTAAAGAATTTTACCAGAAATCCCGGGATAACATATAGACATTAGACGGTGACGTCGAACAGAAGGAGAGTCCTACTAAGGACTCGCAAAGACCTTCAGGACAAGGTAATGTTACGAACGAAACGGAAACACGACGGGGAGGGCCCCGGAGGGGGAAACTGTTTATACTCCTCCGGTACAACCCAGACCACCGGCATGAGACACAAAAGTGTACATTTAAGTCTAAGTCGTTGTCAAGAGACCTTGAGAAAGACTGAAATCATTAACACGTCATAGATTTACAAATACCTAAGAATAGTACAACACAACGATCCACTTCGCTTCAGTGATGAGGGTAATCCCGACAGGGCTACGGTAAAAAAGCCCGAGCCATGGAGGCCCGATCGATAGTCGTCAGGCTTATAAGCCACGCCTACTCTAAAACATAACAAAATAAAATTTTTTCTGACAAGTTTTTTGATAAAAAAAAAAAGTTTTTCCAAAGTAAAATTGAATGCGAAAGGCTGAGCTCCGTGGACTGCTATTGACTGACAATATCGTCTTCGCGTCTTTCATCAGTAGATAAGCCTAGATAACGACATCATAAATAAAATAACAAGAAGTCCAAACTCCCTACCAGTAACATTCTTATAGAGAAATTAGTAGTAGCACTCTGCAATATGCAGATTAATAGCTAATTACAGCAATTGTACAATATGACAGTATTTTATGACAATACCGCATAACATTGCAGGTGGCGCTGTCCAGCATTACTGCTCCTACTCGCAATACTAGAAATGCGAAATAAACGCGCAATGATCTTCACACAGCGACAACACCGGCCCTGGTGCGAGTTATGTTGGTTTTAGTTATGTTAAGCAGAGGAGTATGTTAGCGCACCGACGAGAACAGAGAGCAGGACACATCTAGTACGCATCGAGAAAGAGTGGATGTGCGTGCGCCGCGAGCGGCGGTCAGCGCGCACTGTGAGCCCGGACGCGGTTTTGCGCGCGACCGACGGACGGAGGTGGGCCGGCCCGGAGACGATTGAGCGAGAGGAAGGTACTTCGAGACCCGAGAATCTCCGTAGGATCAATGTCATGTGCACTATGTAATACAGTCCAAGCCCACCTATAGTCATTGGTCTTCGACTCTTTTGATAGTGAAAATACAAATAAATTAGCAACCGTTTACAATTTGTTTTCTTATAGGCGGCATGCGGAGGCACGCAGTAATTTCTTAATCTCGGTCACAAAGAATTGTGTTTTTTGTTTTAATTCCAAGTAGGCGAGACGAAATAATCTGTATATTTGTTTACATTTACAAAAAAAATACTTAGAAGAACACATAACACAGTTTGTATTGTTATATATAACAGACGACATCAGCAGCCCTATAATTGTTTATTAACTACGGTACAACAAGAAGTTTAAAGCTTTAATATATAAATGTTAGGGGATAAAATCTGTATCTTAGTAAATTGAATAAGTTATCAATAGTCTGAATAAGACGACAAATTTACACAAACGTTTGTCACCATTTGTCTCTGTTTACGAGACCTCACAGCAGCCCCCGATATGTTTATTCATACGGTCCAAGAGTTGTTTTATTTATGTTAAGGCGGGAAAAGAGCTAATATTGAACATTGATTGTTCATCAATTTGTGTTTTGTTAATTGAGGCCAATATCCGAAGCCAAACCAAGACTAGATTATCCGATAGACCCCAATCCACGAACCAAAAAAAAAAACCCCATATCGAATGAATTCGGATGACCAAAACCAACTCCTTTTAATCGTACATATCTGCCCCTACCGAGCCCCCACTCTCGCCACTTGCCTCAGGCCTCACGCCAAGTCAGGTCGCCGAGGCCCTTTTCTGGAAGGCCGAGACTGCCCTGCTCCAATCCCCCACCCGCCCCGCTACGGTCTACTATCGCAGAATCGAATAAAGCGGCGGACCCTTTGAAAAGGTGGCAAGTGAAAGGTAGGTTAGTCAGCCCCGACGCTGAGGTCCCACCCCATACAGGCGAGCTTTCCAACGACCTCAGAGACACAAGTTACGGCACAGGACAACCCATCCTACTCGATAACCGAGGGGGTCCCCTTCACGGTAGCGTCTTTGCACCGCAATCACCGTTCGACTGTCAACACCCTGAAGGGCGTACTGTTGTGGCGGGAGAGAGAGGGTCAGACACCCTATCGGCGGAGTGGACGGGTCAAGTTAACGGAGAGGGTCAGTTGGGTACAAATCGAATCGGTTAATCAGAGCACACCCACCGCTTTCTTTCGCAGTCTTACGGAACGACCTGCCCCTAAGGTCGTACGCACGGTTAGTAGACCCGCCACGAGGTTGAGCCAGTCTGGTTTGGACATATTTATTTAATATCTTTTTTACAGTCCTAAAACTAAGCTATTTTGCAAAAAACCTTTATACGGTCATAGATTATTCGTTCCGGGTTATTCGCTTGTAACATCGATACCGGATACAGGCAGAGCAAGTAGTCGCCGATAAATAATACTCACGTACAGTTGATTAATCAATCAAATCGGAAGTAAGCCAACGACTCCCCCTCCTGAAGTTAGAAACAGAACTTAAGCCAATAGACGCCAGAGCAAGGAAGAGAGGCGGTACTCTACCACAACTACTCCGAACTCAGGCAATGACCTATTTACAAACTCTACCTCGCAGGAGAGAGCGGTCCTGTACCGTCACGACTGTGGTAATCGACGACGATTGTGATCCCGACACGCAGGAGTACCGGCCGGTCACGAGTAGAAGTCGAGGTCCTGGACCGTAGAACTCGAAACCAGTCCGCAAGACAGGACTACCTCCTTCGTTGTTGTCGGGGTCGGCTGACGAGGTGTCCAGCCGAGTTTGTAGAGTGTCTGCTGCAAGGGGCACAAAACGTGCTACTTATTCGGCCACCCCACCGCTCCGGGTAACGAGGACGCGAAGAGAATCGCGTACCAAGTCCCGAGAGCCTGATTGAAAAAGTGTAGAGGGCCTTGCAGCCAGAGGCTTTGATGTTAGATCCGGCAGGGCTTTAATATAACACCTGGCAGGGCTTAAATTTTATATCAAAAGAAGATGAATAGTAACAGATTTGAAGTTCACACTGGAAATTGTATTTATCTCTTGTAGTAATGTGTAGTCAATCCTAAATTAAGTAGTGGAAAAATAAACCTCGAATTCTTAGCTCGAGAGTAGTGACTGTTTCCCGGTTTATATAAATGTGTTTGTGTGTTTGCTCCTTTAACTACGATTATAACTTAAGTTTAAGTTCAAGGGTAGGTTAATTTGTTTTTTAGGTTGTGAGACAGGACTTCTGTCCTTGGGTCTCATGGTGCAATGGTCCCTCCTGTCAAGACAATTGTGCCAGTCCTGGAATGTTTGAACCGGGGCCTGCGCCCGACCGTGTGTCTGCCCCCTCTAAGACGCAGACGCTAACCGTTTCGAGCCTTTTCGTAGTATCGCGTACAACATCCAGAATTAACGTTATATCTTGCCCTACACCTATTTGATTTTGACAATATTCAACAAAACATCGTTACTAGCATAGAACCTGTATAAAAAAATTTACGAGTCGGATCGGCTATATTTCAGTCTCATTGCAGCCTCGGGACAATCTGCAATGGTGACAAGAAACCGCCGGGCCCGGCCACGGACCATTATGCCCCCGAGCCCCCCCACTGGAGTAGCGATGTACCCCCTCTCGCTACTATAACGATTCCGATTATGCTACCCTCCCAAGATAGAGTCGAAATGCGTATCCCCTACTTGCCTACCTCCAAGTCCTTATTCTCCGGCCGACGAGGTCCCCAGCACTCAAGACGGACCCACGCCACAAAAACCTACGATTGCCCAATTTTTGTAAAAGCGGCAGGTTACCCCCGCCACCAGGTAGTGCAGTTGCGCGCTCTTGTGTGGAGACTCCATGTATCGCATGACCATCTAATTCGCGGCGGCTTCCAAACGCCCCGTCCTTAAAGCGCCCGTGTCGTCAGACCGACGCCGACCCGACTGGTCGGTACCCCGTGTCAGAATGCCACACACTACCCGCAAGAACAGACGACAGCACCCAGACAAGCAGACAGACAACACACAAAGGCACAATACAAAACACCATCAAATACGAACTGTCTCTCCATAATTATTGACCACACGGATGTGTGTTACAGAACGTCAGCTCAAAGAAAAGTAGCGGGCCAACAACAATCACCTCCAATCGTCCATCAACAAATAACCATTGTGAGAGCAGGGTTTAACGCAGGGTTCTAAATAAAAACTAAGGAAGGGAACTGTAGATAAAAAAGCCCGGGCCCTGCTCCTGCAGAGGAAATCGAGTCTAGGACGTACCAACGGGTCAACGAACCACTAATTCACCGATTAGCCCTCACAATGGTCGCACAGGTCTCCTTGGGCTACGTCCTATCCTCGTTGGGCAGTAACATACCCAGATTAACGCCCCTCATCATAACACGACTTTCGTTCCGTTGCTCTGTGGAGTCGACTGAACCCACCCCATAAAACCGTCGGCATTTACAAACCGGCGAACCAAAACAGCCAACGCTGCGTCTCGGCTACTTGAGACCGGACAGTTAGGGGGCACGAAGATGTCGAAGTACGCTACAGAGAGTCGGACTCTTGCCAGACACCGTCCATACGGCGGACCTTCCAGAAGTCCCACTCGACTCCTGACAGGCGGACTTAAGTAACGGTCAACACGTTTACATCCCGTCAACTTTACCATCCGAGAAGCGCCATCACGCTTGCTCCAGAAAACACCATATCGTTGTGATCCGACGACGACCCATTGAACAAATCCTCGGAGGACAAAGCGAGGAAAAATACCACACAGTACATGGAAACACCACTATCACACGGCGACTCCCTTAGACTATGCCGACGCCAAGTCCATTTGCGATTCCGGTGTAGAAGAATTTTAGGAAAGGGAGCCCTGCTGTGAACACCCCTTCTACAGGTGAAGTAGTAAACCGGATGAAAGACATAAAGAGGCGGGCGGAAAGCGTAGTGCGAGGAGGCCCAAAATTTTACTCACTTACCACCCGACTTGCCATCCCAAGTCACGGAGACATTGTGCGACCTACTTCCGAGAAATTCACCATGTAGTAGCCTCACATACAGCACACCATGAACGATTTGGCGACCAGCGTCACATGATGTCACGCGCGCGTGAAGCAAAAAATAGAGTTTTACCAGTAGTGGCCTGAAGCAAAGCGCGCGAAGTACAACAATAGAACACTACATTCGTCCGGAGCGTCCTTCGAAAGAGACGACAGTCGGCTGAGGAATGGCGCTAAGCGGACGACCAGTCCACAAAATATGGCTAGTAGCTAATTCTTATTATGCTTTAGGCTGTTTTAGGAATCGCCTAGGTTAATAGCAGTAGCTAATTAGTACCGGGTAGGGGATCAGAGAGCATGAGCGTTTCTATCACAGACGACATAAAACTCCTACAACCTTACCGACCCTAACGTGGATAAAACCTGTGTTCTAATAATGCCCGACTCGATGAGTTGAAATACGGTAACGGAATGGGGGTCTACAAGGGTGTATTGAGGATAATAAAAAGTGATGAGCATATTTAATTTTTTTGATTATTATTTTTTGTAAAGCCCTTAACGACGATCGTTGATAACAAGTTCGTTCATACACGTGCAAAAATAGTACACATTGCAATGACAAATTGCCGTCTATTTCGCGAAGATGGTACCGTTTGAACCTGTTGTCGAATTCGAATCGATCCGATGATGAATCGTAGAGTCCACTGAAAACTCTCAACAACACGGTGGCACCATCCGGTCAAAGAATAGCGTATAAACCGGTATAAAGAAGAATGCCAGCAAGTTAAATTTTACCAGGGTGTGGTCCGACTCTCAGAAGCCCCAGTAAAACACACACTTGCTGCCACTTCGCTCCCACTTCGCACGGAAACGCAAGCACTGACAACACTTGCGCTAAGTCCTCCGTTGTCCGACCAACAATATATAAAGACGTAAAAATTGTCACTAAGTTTCATATTTATACATATCTTATACCGGTTAAGCGGAAATAATTATCGATGTAAATCTTTTTTTTTATTATTACNACCTTCCTGTGTGAATACCTGTCTGTCTGATCACCTCTCTGTCTGTCTGTCTGTCAGATCACCTGTCTGTCAGATCACCTTCCTGTTTGAATACCTGTCTGTCCGATCACCTTCCTGTGTGAATACCTGTCTGTCTGATCACCTGTCTGTCTGCACACCTGTCTGTCTGATCGCCTGTCTGTCTGAACACCTGTCTGTCTGAACACCTGTCTGTCTGATCACCTGTCTGTCTGATCACCTGTCTGTCTGATCGCCTGTCTGTCTGAACACCTGTCTGTCAGATCACCTGTCTGTCTGATCACCTGTCTGTCTGATCGCCTGTCTGTTTGATCGCCTGTCTTTCAGATCGCGTGTCTTTCAGATCACCTGTCTGTCTGATCACCTGTCTGTCTGATCACCTGTCTGTCCTCACCTTCTTGAGGCTGGATCTCTTCATTTTCTCTGCTCTGGATTTCTCCATGTTCTCCAGATCTTGAGGCCACGCCTCCTCTTCCTCTTCTAGCTCCGCCTCCAGCCCCTCGTCCTCGTCAGATGATAGGTCGATGGTGGAGAGCCCGCTCTCCTGGACGCGGTTACCGTCGACAACGCCCTCCGTTAGCTCCTCCCCCTCCTCCAGGATCTCATCCCGAGGGAATGGGGGGGGATCCTTCAGGTAGACCGAGGACGGGATCTCGTTCTCCTCCTATGAACAGAGGAACAGCAACGTGGGTTTAAAGGAACCTTAGCGTTAGAAGGAACCTCAGCCCAGGTTAAAGGAACCTCAGTCCAGGTTAAAGGAACCTCAGGTTAAAGGAACCTCAGCCCAGGGTAAAGGAACCTCAGGTTAAAGGAACCTCAGGTTAAAGGAACCTCAGCCCAGGTTAAAGGAACCTCAGGTTAAAGGAACCTTAGGTTAAAGGAACCTCAGCCCAGGGTAAAGGAACCTCAGGTTAAAGGAACCTCAGCCCAGGGTAAAGGAACCTCAGGTTAAAGAAACCTCAGCCCAGGGTAAAAGAACCTCAGTTTAAAAGAACCCCAGCCCAGGTTAAAGGAACCTCAGGTTAAATATATAAAATGCTGATATTTTTTGCCAAATATCAGCACTTTCTCTCTTTTCATTTCTTTGCACAGATTGCAAAGTGGCAAAGTGTTATAACTTATTGTTCTAGCAAAGGGATTGACCACACAGACTTATGGGGCATTGTTGTATTATCACTGTTCTAGCAAAGGAATGCTCACGTTCATATTGCTGTTTTTTAATAAATGTTAACTTGGCCCATTACGTGACTATTTGTGTCCAAAGGGGGGGGCCTGACAGAGGAAGTTTGAGAACCACTGGGTTAAAGGAACCTGAACTCAAGTTCAAGGAACCTCAGGTTAAAGGAACCTCTACTTGGGTTAAAGGAACCTCAGGTTAAAGGAACCTCTACTTGGGTTAAAGGAACCTCAGGTTAAAGGAACCTCTACTTGGGTTAAAGGAACCTCAGGTTAAAGGAAACTCAACTCAGGTCGAATGAACCAGGGCCGCCCCTCCCTACACGCAGAACATGCAGAACACGCAGAGCCTCATCTTAGCTCCACAGTTGCCCCGCAGCGAGGTCCTAACAGATCACAAGCATTTGATTCCGTTGAATGTTAAAGATCCCTTGTCATGCTTTTCTGATTCTTACCCGTCCCCTTGTGTTCTGTAGCTTCTGCATGTAAACGGTCTGCAGAGTCACAAACCCTCAAAGTACACCCTGTAGAGAGTAAAACTCTAACGCAGAGAAGACCTGTCTATGCTGCCCCAGAACGCCTCGTTGGACATTTCTCTTTTTCCATTGTTTACTTCTTGGGTACAGTGACGTAACGTAACATGTTAACGTAACATGTTAACGTAACATGTAACATAACTGTTACGTTTGAACCAATCTGCGGACTTGCTCACACACACACACTCGGCGGGATGTTGCGAGGCTCGCTGCTGCGAGGAGCGGGACACTGTGAGCTGACTCACTGGTGTGGGGTCGGCGAGACAGCGAGACACAGCGGAACTCAGCCTGAGCACAAACACAAACTCCCAGCCAGGCTGCGGGTGTGTGCGTGTGTTCGGGCTGGGTTTCGCTGTGTCTCGCCGACCACTGGGCTTACAGGGAGGGGGGGCGAGGAGCTCCAACAAGCCGTTTAGGACAGAGAGTGAATACACATACTATACAGAGATGC
>NW_011364205.1:157194-157547 GCF_000735185.1 Notothenia coriiceps | reverse complement strand
AACAGACAGTTGGGATCGCGGCAAAATTCTCTCTGCAGACCCATTCTCACAGCGTTTATCAAACTATAAACCTTTTTCTTACTCAATATCAAGCCATACTTATTGTTTTTATTTTGGCTGTGACTTTGTGTGTGTTCAGGTTAAGTTTGGCTGTGTATCCCTAAACAAGGAAATCACGGAGGGGTGGGGGGGGCGGAGCTGCAGCGAGCGAGCCGTTTAGTGGAGAAAGTGAATACTGCTGAATACATATACTTTACAGAGATGCTGTATGCGAAATCAATGTGAGTTTGGAAAATTGCACAGTATTTTTCTATTTTAGTATACCTCATCAATGGAATTATGATCAGTTGAAA
>NW_011364205.1:156176-157144 GCF_000735185.1 Notothenia coriiceps | reverse complement strand
CATTTCCATGACTTTTCCAGAACTTTGGGAAACATATTGTTTTCCATAACTTTTCCAGGGCCTGGAATTAGCATTTTTAATTTCCATGACTTTTCCAGGTTTTTAATGACCGTAAGAACCCTGATATCCTTATTAATTTTCAAGGTCGAGTTGAGATACAGCTAGTTTACTTTCCTTGGTGAAACTTGGACAACATTTCCTCTAGATTTAATTCAGTAAAAGCAAATAATTTATTTTAAAAGCTTAAAGGAGAGGTGTCATGGCCATTTCAACTGATCATAATTCCATTGTTGAGGTATACTAAAATAGAAAAATACTGTGCAATTTTCCAAACTCACATNGAACCAGGAAGTGCGTGGAATAAAGACCTTTTTCTCTGCCGAGGGTGCACAACAGATACCGCCTGTTTTTGCACCAGGGCCTGAATCTCTGCCGAGAGGTCCTCTCGGCAGAGATTCAGGCCCTGGTGCAAAAACAGGCGGTATCTGTTGTGCACCCTCGGCAGAGAAAAAGGTCTTTATTCCACGCACTTCCTGGTTCCCAAGAAGAAAGGAGAATTCAGACCCATTCTAGATTTCCGCAGCCTGACTCAGCACATTGCCTGCAAAAAAAGTCCATATGTTAACTGTGAAACAGTTATTGGACCTATGGCAGCCGGGCTATTGGTTCACATCCATCGACCTGAGGGACGCTTACTTTCATGTCGAAATTGCTCCAGGGCACAGAAAGTATTTGCGTTTTGCCTTACAGGGGATGTGGCCGGTAAAGCGATGTCCAAGAAACGCCTGGCAGGATGGCTCTGCGAGTGCATTTCACATGCCTACGGACAGGCGGGGAGAGGCTGCGTCTTGGTCCACGCCAGGCCCCTTCATAACGTTTTATCTCTTGGACATGTCTGGCTCCTTCTCATCGTCTGTGCTTGCTGGGGCAACACAGGACTGGTGAGGGGGGGAGGTTGTGGGTCAGTA
>NW_011364205.1:150958-155923 GCF_000735185.1 Notothenia coriiceps | reverse complement strand
GTGGCTGTTAACCAAAAGCCGGTTAGGGGCAGTGTGATGGGCCGATGTTGTTGGACGACAGCGCGTTTATGCATCAGGGCTCCGCCCACTGTACCCATACAGTCCAATAGATGGCCGAGCCTGTGTAAGATATAACGAGGGGTTACGTATTGTAACCCTAGTTATATAAGCACAGGCGGAGCCCTCTACTCGGGGCCCTGTCTGTCCTATGCTGCTCGCTGAAGAGGGTGTAGGATGGCAGTCAGGAGGCGGGGCCGCCTTTCATACGGTGAGCTTGCGCGCGCATTCAGGTAGGCCCGCCCCGGGGGCCAGCTACGTTTATAGACAGGGTTCATACACCTTTTCACCAATGATTTTCAATAGAGGCTTCTCAATACTCTAATTTCCCCTCCTCGACTCCTCGGTCCTCTGGTAGTGACCCGGAAATGGATTTCAGCGCGCCATGTTGAAGGACATCTAATTTCTCTAAATACACATCGAGGACCAAGTATCCAGCATCGAGGGGGCTCTCTGGAGGAGCTATAACCGAGGATACACTGATGGGTCCTCCACGGATGCATTTCCGGGAACGGTGGAGGCGTGACGCACGGCCGGACTTATCTCAGCCAATGACAGCTCTGCATGCATCCCCTGGATATTATTTTAGTAACTGCTTTCATCTCGACGCGATGTTTACAGTGAGAACAGCTGTGAGGTCCGTGCAGAAAGCAGAGCAGTGTGTATAATATATATCACTCAGTATAACAGGCCTACATTACTCTCTGTATTTGTATGCTGTAGTTTAGTAGATATCTACAAACAAAGAGTCAATATTTTTCTAAGACCATTTAGTGCTTCACATAATAAAATACACAACGGCTGTAGCCTGATTATATGCTTTAGGAGCTGCAGGTGTGTGTGGTACAGTGTGTAGGTGTGTGTGGTACAGTGTGTAAGTGCGTGTTGTACAGTGCATAGATGCGGCGGACAGACGGGTCTCAGTTGGTTTGGTGTCCTATGCTTACTTTTAATACTTGTAAATACAACTTTTGGCCCGTAATTTCAATTCCCCATTTCAGCGACCAGAAAGAGGGGGGGGGGTATATCCAGTCTCTGATAGTGTTACGTTATTATGAGAGTGCTCTCATACATCTTTAGTTAAATTTCCATGACTTTTCCAAAACTTTGGGAAAAATATTGCTTTCCATAACTTTTAATTTCATTTTGAATTTCCATGACTTTTCCAGGTTTTTAAGGACCGTAAGAACCCTGTACAGATATCTCAGTAGGTGAATGCTTGCATGGTATGGTTGAGAGGTAGTACCCATAGAGTGGCCATAGAGTCCAGTAGAGGGCTCCACCTGTGCTTATATAACTAGGGTTACAATACGCCTCGTTATGCTTCCAGGTCTAAATTAATGGCTGCAAGTAGAATTGATAGTGTGGCAATATTTATAATGATTAATAATGAAAATACAAATAAAAACCTTTAGGTAAAAACTGATATTTCCGTCCACTTAATGTTGCTGATTTTTCTTTTATGAGGTCAGTATGGTAAATTGCAACATACTGTATGTTATCGCAAGTATCTTATTGTCATTGTATCGTGATCATTTGTATTATTATATTTTTCACATTTGTTTTAATCAGAAATAAATACAATTACCCTTTCTACCTAAATCTTACTAATAGCTATCAGTGTATACCAGGCTTTACAGTTTTAAATGGCCTTTCTCAGCAATGCATCATTAAGTCTATGGTCAAGAAGAAGGCCTCACCGAAGAGCAGAGTTTGGCTTCCTCTAGCTGGGTCTGCAGCTCGCCCACTCGGCCCTGACAGAGGAGTAGCTCCTCCTGCTGCTGACTGATCTTCTGCCGCTTCCCCTTCAGGCTCCCCAGGCAGCGCTGCATCTCCCCCCGCAGCAGCCGCATAGCTTCATCTTTGGGCAGCTTGGAGTCCGACAGGTGAGCCAGGGCGGTGCTGAACAAACAAAATGGATAGATTTAGATTGATAGGAGAGGTGGTTTATCCTCGCACTCATTAGAAAAAAGTCAAAATAACAAAGACATTATAATGATGTCAGTGATTTGGCTTCATTATCATGGTGTACCTGTGAAGCAAGCCGTTCTTCCTGTTTGCTTTCTTTAGTCCTAAATCTACACAGGAGTCAGACAGCTGGTTGTTCCAGTCGCTGCTCTGCTCTAACGCAATAACACCGTGCTTCACAGCAGATTCATAAATCATGATCTGCTCCTTTAACTCCGCCAGATCCTCCTGTAGGATACAAATAAAATAAGAAAAGTTTGAATCAACTTAGTTCAAGCACAGCATCATTTCAGTAATCCTTTTTCTGATGGTGGTTCCATTCAGGTGCAGAAAAGAGTGAGGGCAAACCTGGAGGACTGTGTTCATGTTTTCACTCAGCGCTTTGGTTGATTGAGCCTGTTGTAGTTTGATTTGTATCTGACTCATCTCCTGCACTGAGCCTAAAGAAATAGAACCACAACAAAGAGGAAACAATGATTTGCAAATAAGAAAACAGAAGATGCTCTTTCGAGTACATGCAGTCCAGATTCTATCACCTGTCTGCAGCAGCTTGGCACATTGTTGCTGACTCTCCTCCAGACGCTGAGTCAGCGCGTTGACCACTCTGGCTCTCTCCAGCTGCTCCTCTTCTCTCTGGCGCTCCAGCTGCTTCACATGCTCCCGTAACCTCTGATCAACATCAATCTGGAATCAACAACACAAGAAAACAGGTGTTGACTATGTCTGCAGGCCACTTGGACTAAATCTCCTGTGACAGCAGCAGTAGAGACCTGTTGGTTCAGAACCTGAGCGGTAGACTCTAGTTTCTGCTGTAGTGTGAGCAGCGCTGCCTCGTGCTGCTCCTTCATGACGGTGAGGTCTCTGTCGTGCTGCTGCCGCGTCTTGGACAAAGTGTCAGAGCGACAAAGCTCCAACATCTGGAGCTTCATGCTGTCCAACGCAGCCTCTGCTACTCTCTGCTTCCTCGTGTTCTGCAGACAAAAAGAAGCTACTGTATACCAAATCCATTTCAGTCATAGGGTTGAAATGAAGATAATACAACTTTTTCCATGTTTCAGAAAACGACACTAGCAGCAAATTGGATTCTTTTTTCTTTCATCCTTAATAGAAGATGACCTGGTGCTTTGTATTTAGCTTTAAACATTTAAGACGATGAAAAGGGGAAAACAGTGGTGCTCAGAACGTACCTCCTGGTCTCTCTCAGTGAGGACCTTTACTTGCTGCTCCATTGCCCTAAATGTATTCAGCATTTGAACCTCTCTCTCCTTGGCCTCTTCAACCAGTTGACCCGATTCCGTCAGGCTTACTGCTAGGCCATCCTTTTCATCTATTGATGATAAAAAAAAAAGAAATCATGTTTCCACAAGAAGCACATCCAGCTAGAGCTCAAAACACAGACTGTGTCTGTGGATACTGCCAACCCTCCTAACAGCCACAAGAGGGCAGGTTTTTTAATTAATTTAATCAAGTTCATATATTGGTAGATAACCAGCCACTGTTTTTTAAACTTGGATTTAAAAAACAATCTCATTTGGAAAGTGTCAAAAACAATGGTCAAAAATTGGAAAAAAACGATTCTTTCAAATTGAAAGTCCCTCATTATCCTACAGGCAGCTTAGAGTGATAAGTATTTATTCACAGTTTAAGTGATTTGTTTGATTTCCAAAATAATACATGTAAGAAATTGGAACAATATATAATAACTTTCAACATCATTATATTTAAATCCTGCAAGTATCACAAAATAACAAAAAATGACATGAGGTTACATGGGCCATTGCCCATGTAACCTCATGTCATTTTTAGTGAAACATTTTGCATCCTCCTTTGTGTAAATGACGTAACAAAGTTAGCTTAATTAAAAAAGAATAACACAATTAATGTCATAGTTCAATTAGATAAATAAATACTTTATTTCATGTTATTTTATAATCGTTAAATATGGCATGATTTAATACAGTTTGTTTTACATGTTAAACCGATATGCGTATGTGTTTCTTGTGCCTAGGAACTAATGTTTGTTCATGTGCTGGTACTGCGTGTTTTGTTGTTACACTGTACAACTGTACAAGAAAAGGAACTAGATTCATCTCCTTTCACGACAAGCGACCAACGAGGAATTTGTTTTGCGTTTTCATTTTCCTATTTTCATTCATATGTGTAGCACAATATGCTAATATGTTTGGCTATGTATACGTGTCATTCGGTGTTGTAGTTCTTAAGGCGTAACGGAAGAGGGGAGGCTACAGGATGAAAACTCCAAGAAATAAACGCCCGTTTTAAAGAACCGACCTGTGTCTCAACTGGTACGGCAAAATGTTAAAGTAATACGCAACCTTTTTTGTCTTCATCGATATAGGAACTTAACCCCAAATAAACAACCTAATCAGTTTGTAGCATTATGAAAAATAAAGTTTGTAATGACGGTAAGGAAAAAAAACTATAAGACTTAATTTTCAAGCCCCCGCAACTGTCTCACCAGTAAGTGTGCCGGGTCGAATGTTAGGAGTGGTAGGACGAGTATGGCGTTTACAGTGTGGTGCGCAGGTGGTTCTTCCAGTTAAACTTTGTAGACGTTTCCTCTTTAAGGACTGAGACGGGTCGCACTCGAGTGTCCCGCACAAAAATCGAACGGCGAAAGGAATCTTACATGTGCAGGCATGAGACTGAATTTACCCGTACACCGACTTGTTAGCAAAGACACAAAATTACCTCCATTCTCTACTACACAATTGTATTTACAACGACCGACTACAAAGTGCTTTGACGGACTATCCCTCGTCGCAACGGGTCCACGTCTAAAACTTGTTTCGAGTCGTCGTCTCGTTTAGCCTTCTGAACTTCGCTTTTGACCTCCTAAGGTTCCGCATTCTACTCTAATATAGCTCGTAAGTCAAACGTTAACGGTTTCCACTACAAAAGTGTGTTACACATCGAGAA
>NW_011364205.1:145058-150919 GCF_000735185.1 Notothenia coriiceps | reverse complement strand
GATGTGTACATATATAAGCCGCACTGGACTATAAGCCGCAGGTGTTTTAATGTTTAATTACCATATGTAAGGGTTCGTGCACAGAGGGGATTGTCGGGAAAGAGATGGCTGTTTGAGGAAGCTCCCATTTATTAACATTTCAACAAACAAGTTGAATATTTGCATAACGTATTCAAGTGTTACCATTTAGTGCAATAGTAGCTACAGAACATGTACTGTGCTGTGTAAACTGTACTGTATCACATAGCGTTTCAGACACACAAACTTTTCAACTTTCAAACTTAAACGGTGCGCTCCCAGCGCACGTACCGGCAGTGATCTACAGCAGCGGTTTTCAACCAGTGGTACGGGGACAAACTGTCTCGCTCTCGTAATGTCTGTCTGTCTTGCTCTCGTTCTGTCTCTCGTACCACTCTCGGTTCCACTTTTACTTTTGCGCGCTACCTGTCTCACTCTTTTCCGGCCTCCAGCTTTTCCTGCTGGAGCCCGCCGCTTAAAGGTGGGGGTCCGCGGACCGGCCATAGAGCCCATAGAGTTAAAGGTGGGGGGCGCGGACCGGCCATAGAGCCCATAGAGTTAAAGGTGTTGGCCGTTAGCTGTAAAAATCCATAGATTAGCCGCACCGTTATATAAGCCGCAGGGTCGAAAAATGGGGAAAAATGCGCGGCTTATAGTCCGAAAATTACGGTAATTGTTCCCACACATTCTAAAAGTAAAGCTATGCGGCTGACTAGCACACATATTGTTAAAGAGCTCACTGACCTGGTTGGCCATGTCGTCCAGATGTTTCTCGTGCAGCTCTCTCTGGGCTTGTTTCCTGGCTTCCTCCACAGCTTTGCGTTTGCCTCTCTCAGCCTCCAGGAGCAGCTGCTGTCTCTGGGCACTGAGCCTGGAGTCCAGCTCCTCTGCAGTGACTCTCACACCGCTGGCCTCCGTCTCTGCCTGACAGGAAGCCTCAGCCGTCTCCTTATGTTCCTCTCTCCTAGCCTCCTCCAGCCTCTCCACCCAGGCCTTCTCCATCTGCACAGTAGCAGTAAAAACTTCAATTTCTGACGCAAATTCACTTAAAGGGAGTTGAGTGCTGAACAGTCATTACAGGAAATCCTACCTTTTGCAGTTCCTCCTCCCAGGCAGCCTTGGATAAGGCAACTTGAGAGTCCACTTGCTCCTGGATCTCCGTCTGCTTTTCTTTGGACCAGAGAGCTTTGAGCTGTTTTATCGAGGCCTCATGCTGAGCCTCAAGCTCGGCCCTCAGCTTCTCCACAGCTGGGCCACTCGTCTCTCGCATCTTGAGCTATGAACGAGAACCAAATCAAAAATGACTCAGTACAGGGGTCATCTGTGTTGGAAACAGACATCTTTAACACATTGCAAGTAGCAATACATTAAACGATTTGGCAATAATAGTAACAATTTTGTGTACCAGCTGACTCGACATACACAATGTTGATCAACACAAAAACAAACCAATTAAGTGTAGGAACCAACTGCTTCTGATAAACACATTTTAGGATTTGACATACCTCATTTTCTCTGATCAAAGCCTCCTCTTTCTCTTTCATGTCCTTCTCCTTGCAGACAGATATGTAACACTCTTGCACGGCCGACATCTTGTCATTGGCCTCAGACAGCTGTGTCCTGTGAACGAGTGATCAGTAGTGTAAATCAGTTTCAAGGGTTTTCAGATACCATTATATAACCACTGTTGAGTGAGAGGACTCACTGTAGCTGTTGGAGCTGCTGCTGGTGCTGAGCCGCCAGCTGCTCCACCTGAGCGTCATGTTCCAGCAGGAGCTCGGTTCTGACCCGGTCCACCACGTCGTCCCTGTACTGCTGATGAACGCGCTCATCTCTGCAGGAAGACACATAGAAACATATACATTTATATTAATGATCATTCATATTAACACATGGCATATTATCTTATACCCTTCCTCTGTGCCTGACCTCTGAGCAGCCTCCTGCTTCTCCTGGTCCAGCTCCTGGATCATCTCCCTCATCTTGGTGCAAAGCTCCAAGTTGGCCGTCCTCACCTTCTCCTCACTCTGTTTCAGCTCCGTATTCTTAATTTCTAACACCTAGAGGTTTGATAGAACACAGTCAGACTTCCGTCAAATAATTAACTAAATATATACAATTATTATTATGTTTAAAAACAACAACTGACCTCCACTTGTTGCTTCAGGTGTAGTTTGTCTTCTTGTAGTCTCACAAACTCTTTCTGAGACTCTCCTGTTAGGTCTAGATGTTTCATCTGACTGTTCTCTCTGACCTGGGAACACAGATGCAGTTTTTGGTGAGTCTTCTTTTGCATTGGAGCCACGTAATCTCAACTTTTATTTTTGCATTGTCTAATGGTTGTACCATACAATGTTTGAACTGTAACTTTCACGTCATTGGTTTCTTTTTATGCCGAAACAACTAGAACAGGAAAATAATGCTATATCTTAAACAGGCTCTGCCCTCTACTGGACTCTATGGGTACTACCTCTCAACCATTCACCTACTGAGATATCTATAAACAGGGGTGCAAACAACTTTCTCAGTGAGGTACTCAGATGAGTACCTGGAGTCAGTGTTTGGTACTCCAACTTCTGGCTCCCCTCAAAGTTCCCATGAAGCACTCTGTATCGGACCAACGTTAACAGCAGCCCTGTCTGTGCACACGGAAACCGACTCTGTCGTCCGGTGATCTAACCGCCTTCTGGAAAAGCTTCACAAGTACGTCGGTACGCAAATGCGCTTTGTGACACAAGTGACGGTACGCATTTCAGATTGTTGCCGTGCATGCGTACCACTTATGTGCACCCCTGTCTATAAACGTAGCCGGCACCCGCGCAAGCTCACCGTATAAAAGGCGGCCTCACCTCCTGACTGCCATCCTTTTCTCTTCAGCGAGCAGGATTACAACTGAGACGTAAACGGAGAAAAGAAAGAAATAATTTGAATGAAGATGGACTTCACCACTCCTTGAGCCCCGGCCCTGTCCTTCATGCCCTGGCTTAATCACGGGTGCTGATCCCCACGGCCTCTGCTTTGAGTGCCTGGGGCCTGACCACGCCGCGGACGGCCTGACCCAGTCTCCGGCCTGCAATGCCTGCCGCATGCTCCCACGGCTCAGCCGCCGGCATCGTCTGGAGCATTTTCAGGCATATTATGTCTCAGGACGGGAGCGATTATTTGGACCGCTGCATTGGTCAGATGAACAATCTGATCCATGGTGTGGCTGCCGCAGTTGGACGCGTGATGTCCCTGGCCACGCACTTCCTGGTTCCCAAGAAGACAGGAGAATTCAGACCCATTCTAGATCTCCGCAGCCTGACTCAGCACATTGCCTGCAAAAAATTCCATATGTTATTGGACCTATGGCAGCCGGGCTATTGGTTCACATCCATCGACCTGAGGGACGCTTACTTTCATGTCGAAATTGCTCCAGGGCACAGAAAGTATTGCGTTACAGGGGATGTGGCCGGTAAAGCGCTGTCCAAGAAACGCCTGGCAGGATGGCTCTGCGAGTGCATTTCACATGCCTACGGACAGGCGGGTAGAGGCTGCGTCTTGGTCCACGCCAGGCCCCTTCATAACGTTTTATCTCTTGGACATGTCTGGCTCCTTCTCGTCGCCTGTGCTTGCCAGGGCAACACATTACTGGGTGAGGTTGTGGGAGCGGTGGGTCTAGTGAGGGTAGTGTTCTGGACCCCCCCCCCCCTGGACATAATGCCTTTTATGTTTTCCCTTGCTCCCTTAGGGACCCGGAGGAACATGGTGCAGTGCAGTGGTGTTAGAAGGACCAAAAGCCGGTTTAGGTTGGCTAGTGTGATGAGGCCGATGTTGTTGGACGACAGCGCGTTTATGCATCAGGGCTCCGACCCACTGTACCCATACATGTCCATGGTATGGCCGAGCCTGTGTAAGTATAACGAGGGGTTACGTATTGTAACCTCTATGTTTTATATAGCACAGGCGGAGCCCTCTACTCGGGGCCCTGCTGTCCTATGCTGCTCGCTGAAGAGAGGGGTTTGTAGGATGGCAGTCATGGAGGCGGTGGCCGCCTTTCATACGGTGAGCTTCGCGCGTCGCATTCAGGTAGGCCCGCCTCGGGGGCTTTAGCTACGTTTTATGTACAGGTTCATACACCTTTTTCACCATATGATTTTCCAATAGAGGCACTTCTCGAAATGACTCTAATTTCCCCTCCTCGAGCTCCTCAGGTCCTCTGGTAGTGACCCGGAAAATGGATTTCAGCGCGCCGATGTTGTAAGGACATTAATTTCTCTAAATACACATCGAGGACCAAGTATCCAGCATCGAGGGGCTCTCTGAGGGAGGCTATAACGAGGATACACTGGATGGGTCCTCCACGGATGCATTTTCCGGAACGGCGGAGGCATGACGCTACGGCCGGACTGATCTCAGCAATGACAGCTCTGCATGCATCCCTGGATATTATTTTAGTAACTGCTTTCATCTCGACGCTGATGTTTACAGAGAGAACAGCTGTGAGGTTCCGTGCAGAAAGCAGAGCAGTGTGTATAAAGTATATATCACTCAGTATAACAGGCCTACATTACTCTCTGTATTTTTATGCTGTTTAGTTTAGTAGATATCTACAAACAAAGTGAAAGTCAATATTTTTCTAAGACGCATTTAGTGCTTCACATAATATAAATACACAACGGCTGTTTAGCCTGATTATATGCTTTAGGAGCATGCAGGTGTGTGTGTGTTTGGTACAGTGTGATAGTGTGTGTCGCGGTACAGTGTGTATATAGGTGTGGGTGCTATGGTACAGTGTTATGTAAGTGCGTGTGTGTACAGTGCATAGATGCGGCGGACAGACGGTCTCAGTCGTTTGGTGTCCTATGCTTACTTTGAATACTTGTAAATACAACTTTTTGGGCTCCGTAATTTCAGAGTTCCCATTTCAGCGACCAGAAAAGAGGGTGGGGTGGTATATCCAGTCTCTGATAGTGTTACGTTATTATGAGAGTGCCTCTCATACATCTTTGTTAATTTCCATGACTGTTTTTCCAAACTTTGGGAAAAATTTGCTTTCCATAACGTTTAATTTTGGAATTTCCATGACTTTTCCAGTTTTTAAGCCGTAGAACCCGTGTAGCAGATATCTCAGTAGGTGAATGCTGCTGATGGTCATGTTGATGAGTAGTACCCAGTAGAGTTGAAGTAGTACCCATAGAAGAACCAAGATAGAAGAGACAAATACACCTGTGTAATATAAAGTAATACTAGATTTACAATAACACGCATCGTTATGTCCAGGTTCTAAATTAATGGCTGCAGTAGAGTGGATAGTGTGGCAATATTTATAATGGAGTTAATAATTGAAAGATACAAATAAAGAACGCTTTCACGGTAAAAAGCTGATATTGTCCGTCCAACTTATGTGCTGATTTTTGTTAGTTACTTTATTGAGTCAGTTATGGGTGGGAATTGCAACAATACGGTATGTATCGCAAGTGATTCTTATTGTCAGTTGTATCGTGCATTCATTTGTTATTTTATTATTTTTCACATTTGTTTAATCAGAAATAAATAAATACCCTTTTGCTACCTTATCTACTAATTAGTATATTTTAGTGTATACCAGGCTTTACAGTTTTAAATGGGGGGGGGTCCTTTCCTCGCAGGGAGGATGTCTGAGTCATTAACCCGCCCCGCGCTGGAGGAATATCTATGGTCAAGAAGAAGGCCTCCACGAGAGAGCAAGAGTTTGGCCTTCCTCTACTGGGTTCTGCAGCTCGCCCACTCTGTGCCTGACAGAGGAGTAGCTCCTCCTGCTGGCTGACTGATTCTTCTGCCGCTTTCCCCTTCAGGCTCCCCAGGGCAGCGCTGCAGTCTCC
>NW_011364205.1:50696-145013 GCF_000735185.1 Notothenia coriiceps | reverse complement strand
AGGTCTCGCTGAGAATCTTCCGGGCGCGACAAGTGACCGGAGCTCTGTCTCCCGGATTCTATTTACGCTGCTTCGTAAGTACGGCAAAATAACAAAAATTGCAACTTTACGCGGGTTGTCAAACTTCTACTTCAACGAACGGCCTTTAACAACGAATACGAGGGAAAAGTTCCTGCTGTTAAGTCCCTTTTATGCCTGTAATATTGTTGCCCCCGAGCGCCCCCCACACAACACAGATGTCTTCCAGGATAAACACTATCTGTGCCAAGCGGTGACGAAATACGCTAGTTTGGTTGCAAATCGATTTTAAAGCAGCTAGGCGACAGACTAAACAGAGTCTCTACAAGCCACTGTTACTACAGGTTAACTTCGGAAACATAAGGTGTCTCTTTCGTAAGTCTACTCTGTGACCGCACAAGAAGTTATAGTTCATTCCGACGAGGTTCGGTGATAAAGTTCCATACGAGCAGTAGCCCTCGAGGGCGGCCTTCGCTGACAAAAGTTACGAGGTCCTACGAACGGCTTAAATGGCTCTTGGCCAGCATGAATCAACGCCTTTAAGCTCCGGAACGTGTACACGATAGGAGGCGGCCGGATTTAGGGGTGTTACGAAACGGCGTGCCATGTTAAGGTTAGAAAACTCACCTTTAGCGGGAGGTAAAATTCCGCCTCCGGAGCGTATACTGCGTGTGGACAATCGGACAAGCGTGGTAGAAGCAAAGCTCCGATCCTTCCTAAGAACGGAGCGAAGACTTCGCCGTGACTTAGCCCTCCCTGAACAGGATGGGTTCCTCGCAGGAAAACTGTAACTCTTTGGGGGATCTGAGTATGACGCTTGTTCGTCGCGGTAGAAAAATACTGCTGTCGTTACCTAAAAATAACATAAGATAAATCGACGCGTTATCTCGGAACCTTGGGGGTGGGGGTGGTAGTGGTTAGTAGTGGTAGGACGTCAGATATGAGGAAGTGAAAGAGTGGTCCGCGGGACGGAACACCTTGGGACGTATGACCTAATGAAATCATACATACTTATGTCCTGAACAAAACGTCAAATGTAATTCGATTTTTGGTTTTTTTCCACTACCGTACTATAACACTCGTCCCGCGACAGAACGCTAGAATCCATAAAAGAAGTTTTATTTGAATTGAAAAAAATTCTCCTACTTGACCACTCCGGATATCACCGACAAATAAAAAATTTAGCGTTATACCTTGACGGATCACACGATCCACGAAACGACCCTCTCAATAAATTTTAATTTAATTTGTACACGGGCAGAATGTAAACATATCCTGAGTTTCTTTTTGCTTTGAAAACTAACCAAAATAATAACCTATACTATGACTCTCGTATCGCAGTACCTAGATAGACATGCACGTGTACGTACCATAACTAAGAAGAAAAAACTGTAATGTAAACTAAGTCGGTCAACGGAAAATAGGTTTCATTGAATGTTATTCACATAAATTAGTATTTCCTATTGTTTTGAGTTTTTCCGAAACCACTAACGTAGACGGTCTCCGAATAACCGAAACTTATATGTGGTATAGATTATTAACGGTTCATGTCTTCAAAAGAAAAAAGATATAATAAAAGAAAAAAATTAACAATTGTCTTCGTGACGATAGTTCGAAACCTCATTAAACTTTTGAATGACTGGATTATGTAAGAGGCATAGTGTCGGTTCTCGATAGTGTACTGTTTGTATGTGTGAACCCACAGGTAGTACTGGTGGTTAATGAGCAGAAGGAGTCCGGTCGAAGTAGTCATCGAAAGAGACGAACAAAAATGATGACCACCTAGGTGTCAAGACCGAGAGAGTCAGGACTCACGGACGGTCGAGCCCAATCGGTCCTGATGACTTTGTAGGATAAGTGAAAGGTTTAGTGTGATTTGAGAGAAGGACAATTGTTTAACGGGAAGTTGGTGTCTTGAGGAAAGACGCCCTTCCGAACCTAGCTCGAAACTTCTCACGTCAGTCTACATTCGTCGTAAACTTTAGTCGCGACTCGACCCTTGACTCCATCAAATAGAACCATTTACAATGGTTCTTATGTGCCGGGTTTCGCTTTCTTCGTTGTCACACGAAAGTTACAAGTTATCAAGAAAACCAAACTTAATTCACGTACCCTCAATTTAATTAAACCGACCCTTAAAACAGTCTATGTTCTTGATAGTCTTACCCTTACAAGTTAGTCGTCTTTACCAGCATAGCAACTTATTTTTTAGGACTATTACAGACTTTTCTATACTAATCTAAACCTCTATACTTTTCTAAACCCTTTTAATCCTTGTTCTCGCTTCCCTTTACCTCTATACCCATATGTGAATAAAATATATGTTTTTGTGGTTTTTGCCGATCAGGCTATGACATTTTGCGATCACCGTGTACACTAAGGGGTTAGGGGTAGTTCATACCATACTCTACGAGATTAGGTGTAGTGTAGGTAATAACGGTAATAATAAGAAAGTTAAACTTTTCAATCCGGCTTGTGATTTGTTTTTTGTTCGAGTGGTACCCTATTAATTATATTGAGTTGCAACCAAGATGGCCTGAGAAAAGTTGTCGAACGGTCGTGTGTGTGTACTCACAAAAGTATAGAGGGTTACTGTGTACCGCAGGGACGATCGGAGCGGGTTATTGTCAGTGTACGTATTCAACGGATTTCGCTGAGTGAGAGAGTAGACGCCGAACGGCCGCCATCGTCGCAAGTCAGCGAGACGACTACTAAGGGAATACGTCTCGAACCCAGTTCGTCGCTACTAAGCGCCGTCTCGATCTCCAGTGCCGCTACTACGTCCGATTAATAAGAACGAAAACGTGAGGTGGGCCGGATTAATAAACAGGAAGGCGATAAATACGGGGATTATGGTGGGACGGAAAGTCGCCTTGGGTACATCGGGTGGAGCTGGAGGGCGGACATCGTTGTCTTTTTGTCGTGGCGACTTTACAACTGCTATTTACCTTAGCGTTTGAAAAAATAAAACACTGCCCCCCAACAAGTTTTTTTCAAGACCATATAGTGAAGCGGGTAGGCGACACTGGGAGTTGTGCAGACTAAGATAAACGAGGCATTGCACGAAACTTTCCGAGAAGAAAGAGTGTGGCGTGGGGATTGTCGTCCGTTAGTGTTCTTTCAACCTCCCCTCCATTTTCCCACCTCCTTCCGGCTTAGTAATTTCACTGAAGTAATATAAGATGATTAGCTGAGAAAGTCTGTGAAAAGCCTGTGAAAGGCAGACCCAGCGAAGTGTGACACTTGTTTTCTGTCCCGGACGGTCTCTAACGTCGACTCGGTCGTCAAGCCTTTGTCGAAAGCGTACGGTCACTGAGGCGCGATGAGCTGTACTCGTCTGTCTCTGTCTGTCAGGGTGTCAGTCCGCTTCCGACCATCTTCTGGGGTCCCGAGGTTGTCCTCGGAATCTAAATGGGAATACACGCTAGACCCCTCGGTGCCAGTAACCTAGCTCCGAACCTCTCGGTAACCTTCGGCGGTAAATCCGACGTCGTTATGTTGCCACGGACGATCAAACTAACTACTCCGCACAGGACCGTAATTATAATAAATACGCATCCCCCCGAGTGTCGAGAGACCTTCTCATTCCTTGGGGGTATTATTCACCATTAACTACCGTACCCTCCGGTCCCCGGAGGGGAGTGGGACGAAGGGCGGCATGAGTCGACTGGGTCAAGGACGACTTTCAAGTCTACTAACAGAGTAAGTTGTGTCAATACTAACTAAAATAGCCAAATACGTATTGCCGGCGAATGTCTTCGGAACACGCCCCGGTGAGGTTGACACCCCGTGTAACTAAAAACTAATCCTGCCGGTGAGTTGTGTAGATAACTTCCTCGAAACCTTTGAATATAGGGCGCAGTCCGGCGGTTCTAAAAAGACTTCCCTACAAAGATAACCGTATTGACCGAGGAGGTTATGACCCTACATGATTATACTGAGTTCCTACTATGTCTAACATTTACACTTAGGTCCACTTGGAAAACAAGAGTAACTTCACGTTCGTTTACATTAGTGTGGGTAAAAAGGTTTTAGTCCTAAATCCAGTAATCAAGTTAAATCGGTAGAAGCACCTGTTACCAAAACATTGTAAAGATTTTGACGTTTCTTAATCGACTGTGTAATTAACGACAAATTGTGAGCCGAAGAAACAACGATAGACCGTCGATCAGTCATCGATATACAAATCCGCTCATCTGGTGGTACTAATCTTGGACTACAATAACACAGAATCGACGGCGTCAGTGTGACTGTGACTGGACTGGAACATTAGTTTTTGCTAGGAAAGAAAGGCGTCCCCTTTTTCACGGCCTTGTCTTGCGTATCAACTGTATCGATTTCGTTTACCCAAAAAAAATAAAGCAAAATTATATTATCTGGGTCTACAATTGAAGTAGAGAATTATACGAAAACACTCTTTTCCAAAAAATTTAAGTAAACTTGTAGTAATCACTATTTTTCAGCTGAGCGCCCAAAATTAAACTTTGTTGTTGGTGTAAATATTAATTTCGCTTTCGTATGAGTGACATTGTATGAGAGGACCGAAGACTCGTGCCAACGTCACAAAGACTGTTCATGGACACGGTCACATTACAGAGCTGACCAAGGCGCGCGCGCCGGGCCAAATAGCGGGCTGATGATTTGCTGAACGGAGTACATGGCGCGCTGTCTCCCTACCTGCGTGTAGGTCTCCTCCGGTTAACCGAAAGACACTCAGTCTGCGTTAAAAAGTAAACGCGCGTGCGGCGATCCTACTTTAGTTTTACACGATACTTTGTATAAAATCACTAAGGGGCCTCCGAGCGGTGTCACACATGTGGACGAGTCCCGACAATTCCAATGGCGAAGGTCTACTCTCTCCCCGTATACCCGATGGACTCTGCAACACCTAACGTCCGACACTAATTACGGAAAGAAGTACCTGAAAAAACTGTGGAGAAACGCATTCCGAGGAATAAAAAATCTTACCGATATAATAGATAAGTAAAGCGACATTTCTTAAAGCGGTATAAAAAGGGGACCTTGACCGGTGCCAGTAAAGTCGAACGCGTACTCTCGACGGACCTTCTTTTTAGGATCAACTACCTTACTCCATTTCTAGAACGAAATACGGTGGATAGATTTTCGTTTGAGAAAGTAAAAGTCAAACTACCGGTTAACTTTTGGGCGCGCTAGTCCACTCCCGTCGACACACTTCCACTGGAGCCGACAGGGTCTTCCTCTGCCCTTGTTCCGGCCTCCAATACGTCGCTCCTGTGTGTAATCACGCCCCCGGAACGGCCCCCGGATCTCATACTTTGTCCCGATGAATAAGTTTGTGGTGTTATAAGTGTCGAAAGACGGTGTGCCCACTGCACTTATTTTTGTTGTGTTCCAATTTTCTTTTGGAAACCTCAGATAAAAATCAACGTACCGGAACTACAAACCGAACAGTTGTCTTGAAAATGAGACATGAAGAGCATGAGGTTATTTGACTGACAATTTAATACACATTAATTCCATTATAAAATACACTTGTAATATAATATCTAAGTTGTCTAACCAACGAGATTATATTTCGTCTGAAGTAAAAGTAAAGTACGATTTTTGTACTCGTGACACCGACAGTCGCTATTCTTGAGGGCAGAAGACAAAACGTGGGCCCAGTATATTTACAATCTATTTTAGATCTTGGCTGAACCATCTTATACTATTATTGTTGACAAAGGAGGACCAACGTGAAGGGGAGTCACAAAATACGTACACACCCGTTAGAAGGTCTATCTCAACTTAACTAAACCAAATACTAGAAGTTAGTGGAGGTTTGCGAAAAGGGCAAAGAGATTGTCGACGGAGATTGCGGAGTCGTAGATTACGGGATTGGGGGCGGGAAATAGGGTGGGAGGGGGAGTAGTCGTGGCTCGAAATTTCGGACACTTAATCTCGAATACCGAAACCCAAGTTTGAATATACGGCAAGTGTTTTAGTCGGGCGATGACCTAAAAGACGGATGAGGCTAGCTATCAGGCGACCGTTCCTCCCCAAGTAACTAAAGTCGAAAGTCTCATATGAGGTCGACGATTAAGATAGTCACTCGAAATTTTCGGGAGTCCGACTCAACTTATTAAATACAGTTCTGTTTTCCTGTCTGATAATTTCGCTCTTTCGGCACAACATTACGAGGAAGTTGAGTCATATGTAAAGGTGTTACACTCTATAACGTTAGGTGCTCAGATGACTAATAAGAAGTGGTCCGCCTGAGGGACATACCAGTGGCTCAGTGAGAGTACCCGAACCACACTATCGATGCTACAGTATATGGGATACGATCATGAAAATGTTTTGTGGTAGTTGTCTGATACTTGAGTAGAGGTAAGTAGATGTACATGAACAATCTCTCGAAAATAGGTTCGTTGAATGAGTTATGACACCCGTTTGGGGTGCTCCGTTCGTTAAACCCCACTTCACGAGGGTTCGCGCTGTGTTGCCTTGTACGACTGCGTCACCCCAAACTTGAGACGAGGGACTATTGTGTCTTGGTGGATGCGTGACCAGGTGACGCGGTGTTCGGAGGATAGTTTAGTTGTTACGAAGTGAACGGATCAAAGTCACCTTGGGAAGTGGAATTTGTGAATGTAACAGAAGTAGTCAGATTCCTCCACACGTACTGTAAACAATTCACTCCTGTGTTGACCCTGGTGAATGTTTAACAACGCTGTGTGTTGGACGTAACGGTCGTTTGAGTGTCGTCGTGGTATTTTCCCACACAATAAATGTGAGGGATCAAACGCTAGATCTCCGTTCAACTTTACGTTTCGAAGGAGAGTATAGTCATACACAACCGGAAACCCAGGTTACTTTTGACACTTTTACCACGGTAATTTCTAGTCGAAGACATAAAAGTACACGAAACATTTATTGATTTACAATACACAAAAAAATACACTTCATTCCCAACAATTGGTTAAGTTTTGATTAATATTACTGACAATCCCTTCGTTTACTACTGTACAAATCAAATTTGACGAACTGTCTTTAGTGTACTTCGTTTTTCCCTGTAACTCAGAGTAATATTTCACGTAGAGATGTTGAATCATGTTGGTCATTTGATGTTATTGACGTTTTTCATGTTTGATGACGTTGAACGATCGGGACATCATAATGGTGAAGAAGACGGAAATGACAATGTTTTATGGTGGTTACCGTCGGTCACTATTGTCCAGTTGACGTACGTAAAGTACGGGTCTTCACACGTCATCGTACTGGTTTCACAAGGTCGTACTGAACCTCAGGAGAAGGTGTGTCCTCTGGGAGACGGTACTACCGGTTGCCGGTCTCTCTTTCTACTCTTTGTGTCCCGGCAAGGACGGTCAGTCGGAGCATACTAATTACTGGAGGGTTAATCGCGGGACACTGCTGTCCAAAGTGCCCAAGGAAGACGGGTGTGGTGGGCTGATTACTATAGAAGAAGCCGTACAGGAGTTGTCGAGTTGAGGGGAATCTTGTTGTTGTTGTTGTAGGAGTTTGACCCTGCTCTCCGGGACGGCTAGGTCTCCTCGTGTGTACGCAAATAGAGGTTAGGAAGAATATAGTCAACACACTAATAGTAAAACACAGTAACCCATGTGTTCGACTCCGTGTAAAGTGTAATCGCCAACATAACTTCACGCAACTGAACTCTAACATGGGTTTAGTTCAACATATACAAGTGACAAAAAGTGAAATGAAATTTGCGTACATCTGCTGTTTGCCTTTTACAAGGATGATTTTCTTGTATTTTCCATTGTATAAACGTCGAATATCTTTGAATTTTAGTGCTGAATTCTGGTGTTTAATATTACATTACGAGTCAATTATAATCAAAATAAAAACTTCGACCCGCATATTTATAAAGTTAACTTTTCCTAGGTATACTAGGGAATTAGGTAGATCACGACATAAGATTTGTAAATTGTTCAATGTTTATTAAAGTCAGGTAATAGTTTCTCCCAATCTGTACTAATCAAAAAAAACCCCTCCTAAACTTCTTTTAGTCTTAGACGATAGGTAACTAGAAGGCTTAGAGAAATTCAGTCTTAACAACGTTAGGTTGGTAAAAAAAAACAAGACTTTTTTTTAGTCTTAAGACTTTTATAATTACACGGGATTAGGAGAGCATGTCCCGTCCGCCTTGTTGAACTCCCTTTTATTTAACTACGATAATTAAGGGACTTAACGAAATTAGTTTAACGATAGAACTCTGACCGTCATTATCTGAACTCTGAAAGAATACGCCCATTGGCTACAAATCAATATATGATTGGTTGATCAAACTGTCAGTCCAAAGGTACGCTCTCATTCAGTGCAACGGCCAGGGCATTCGATCAAGGATGTAGAATACCTTGGTTGAAGGATATTCTACCCAGAAACCCAGAACAAGATCTGATTGGTTGCTTTCTTTTCTACTGTAACACAAAACCACTGAAATGCGAAGTGCATGGACCGAGAAGGACAAACAAATCAACGTAACACTGTGATATTACAGATCAACAACACAGATACCATTCTCATTTATTCATTTTATATATATTTTACTACATTTTATTTATATAATGAAATCGTTTTTTTGTTTGTTTTATCTGAGTGTTCCAGGGTATTCTCTGAATACCTTGAAGGCCCTGACGGTTCGCCACTGCCATAAAGGGAAAAAGCCACTTATAGAATAAAGTAACATATCTGGCACATGAAACTAAATCACCGTGAAACATAGATAGATTTTCTTTTCATGGTAAGTTAAATCTGCAATCCTGCATTTTGGAAAGCGTGAGTTCATAATATTACGTAATGCAGGCAGTTAAAAAAGCATACACTCTGTTTCCAAGATGTTTAATTTGAATCCTTTTCAGAAGAGGGAAGTTCTAACCACTCCCTTGATGAGCATGTACAGTTTTACATAAGCACTCTTTTTACTTTCCGGAATCGTCACAGTCGGCTGAAACCTGTCAAGTTAAGATGTATGAGCGGCTTTATAAAACGGACATCATTTCATGGTAAAGATGGGAAATGTTATTGCTGTTTAATTGTTGACCCTTTGGGCGCAATTGCCAATGTCTTGATTCCGGATTAGCATTCAGGTTACACTCATTTATTTATGTGTACACCAAAGTTGTGTTTTGAAATCTGTCTCCTCTTTTAAACACTGTAAACAAAGGCTATCAATCATAACCCTGGCAGCTGTAATTGCTACCAGAGAAGAAAAAGTATTCTCTCTCTCTGCAGCGAGACATCGCTTTGTGCCACAGTGTTCTGCGCCAGTGTAATGAAAGCAACAGAGTACCGTGTTTAAATGCATGATAATCCATTTCCATGATTATGTGTTTTGTTAAAACGGACTCATTTCATAATTATTGTAAATGACGTAACGAAGTTGCCTTAATTAAAAAGAATAACACAATTAATTTCATCATGTTATTTTATAATCGTTAAATATGGCATGATTTAATACAGTGTGTTTTACATGTTAAACCGATATGCGTATGTGTTTCTTGTGCCTAGGAACTAATGTTTGTTCACGTGCTGGTACTGCGTGTTTTGTTGTTACACTGTACAAGTAAGTTTTAATGTTACGAGAGGTCTGTGACAAAGTTATACAGAAAAGGAACTAGATTCATCTCCTTTCACGACAAGCGGCCAACGAGGTATTTGTTTTACGTTTTCATTTTCTTATTTTCATTCATATGTGTAGCACAATATGCTAATATGTTTGGCTATGTATACGTGTCATTCGGTGTTGTAGTTCTCACGGCGTAACGGAAGAGGGGAGGCTACAGGATGAAAACTCCAAGAAATAAACGCCCGTTTTAAAGAACCGACCTGTGTCTGTGTCGTGAAAAGAGCTACACATTGTGTGAAACATACCTTTGGCAATTGCAAACTGATGCTCGATATATCTCATGTTACGCCTTGAATCCTCCAGTTTTCGCTCCAAGTCTTCAATTTGCCTCTGCTGAGCTTTGTTCAAAATCTGCACCTGGGCAAGCTGCTCCCTATCAGCAGTTTCTGAAACACAGCACAACATTTATGTTTACACATCACTCTCTTACCCTCAATTAAAACACAGTAACGATTTTTCAGCAATGGCATTTAAGTCAGAGTAGGTTGTATATAAGGAAGAGCAACTAAAACACGCCTGTGAGACTCACGCTGGGCAGAGTCGAGGAATTCTCTTTGCAGATGTTCAAATTGACCTTCTTGGTGGACGGCCTGTGTGTTGAACATCTTTGGCTGATGAGCAGGATGGTGAGGATTGTAGCTGGCCGTGTGATGATCCACTCTGTCCAACGCCCCCGACTTTAAATTCAGAATATCAAAAAAGAGGAATGCAGTATGTTTGAAATAAAAAGTATTACATGTTTGATAACTCAAAAATAAACCAATTCAAGGATATACTACTTTCTGTTTTTTCCAACACATAATGAAATTGTAAAGCATGTCAACGACTGTTGGACTTACGGGTGTTAAGATGTTCATTTTAAATTATTAGAATGAAAGTGTAAGTATATTTCATACACAATTAATTACATTTTAAAACCAGATGTATGAAATAATATTAGAAAACATCTGCAGTAACAAAATAAAACAAACATACTCACAGGAAAATGGTTAATGCCGTTGTGAACTCCGTAATGTTGATCGTCCCTGCGTCCCGCCTCTCCATTAAACACCACAGGGTTATTAGTGCCTGGAGGATATGGTTTGGACTCATACTCATCTGCAGAGAAATCATTGGTAGATTTCTCGGTGCCGATGCTGGTGTACGAATAATCCCCCTGGGTGAACTGATGGTCCTGGTTCCAGGTTTGAGGTTGAGGCTGAGTTTGAGGGTCATTGATCTGAACCGCTCCATCCTGATAGGTGTACTCGTCCTGGGAGCGTTGATCATAGTCAGGTTCACAGTTCTTCAGAGAGACAGTGACAGTAAGAGTGAGGTTTTCAGCTTCACAACATAACTTATTATTATTATTACTATTATTATTAAGAGTGATGTTTTCAGCTTCACAAGATAAAATATCTATGGGTGAAACAGAAATAACAACCTACCTGTTCATGAGAAGTTGGCCTTTGTTGGGTCCAAGTGGAATGTGGACTGAGAGGATGAAGGCAAAGTAAGCATATTTATACACTCAACCAACTTAAGTATGTTGATAGTTTTGGTCCACAGCCAGAGTATGGTTGCAACAAATTAATATTTTCATTCTTAAGTTATTAGCTAATTATTTTTCTTTGATTAATTGTATTTAAAAAATGTCCATTCCAGTTTTGTGTGTGTGTGTTACCTGTTGCCAGTGTTTTTATTGGTGCAGGTAGTGTACTCCAGCTCTGGGGAGGAGGAGTCTATACTGTCCTCCAGCATGTCATCGGGCAGGTCGGTGAGCAATTTGTGCAGCTGCAGAAAAATAGCACATGGAAATGAGTCACCGAGGTTGCTCAGCAACTGAGTTATAAAGTAATGCAAATAGAAAAAAAATCAGCACAGAAAAGAAATCACTGACAGCCTGAGAGACAGAAGGTGCCAGAGAAAAAATCAACCAAAAAATGTGTTTGTCTTAACTGGAATAAAGCTGAATGTTGGCACTGAAAACACAGTGTGCAGTTTTTACAGTTCACAGTCATTTAGTTATTCCATGTGTTGTTTTTAAATCAGGTATTGTTTATGGAATTTATCAAAGAAAAGTCTCAAATATTATCTGGTTTAAATGTGGTACTTTTAGATAAATCAGTTATAAAAAGGTAATAGTTAGTTGAACTGTTTCTATTACATTTGCTCATTATTCTTTTGGTTCATACAATCAAAAATTGAGATACAAAACACAGACAACGAATTTTAGTAAAACATCTTAGCTCTTAATAACACAAAAACAACAGGTTAGATCCACTTCTGCGTCAGCACCAACTGACCAGGCTTGCTTTTTATAACAGGCCATGTGTTAGCGGAGCCAGCTGAACTTACTTCTAACAATGACTGCTGAATAGTCCTCAAATCCTCCACTGTGTCCACAACCAAAGGACCCATATTGTCCTGCTTGGAAATTTAACAAAGATTGAGGAGCCAAGCCGCAAAACCTCCTAGCCTATTCGTTCTGAAGAGAAGACGTTCTGTGTGAAATATCCAAAACGTGCCTGGCATGTTGTTTGGCTCGCTGCGGTATTGCTGCATTTTGCTCCCAAAGGACTCCATTGTTTAGACAAAACATATAGCAAGGTTAACTGGAGCATGAAACATTCCAATTACTGGTGGCAAACTTTTTCCACTTGATCAAGTTCTGTATAGGAAATAGGCTATCCCAAAAAAAAAATCTATTTGAAAACGTTTTTTTAAAGTCCCATTCTTCTGATTACTAAGACATTTGGCTTTCTTAAGTAACTCAAGTACAAATAAAGCCGTGCACAGAAACAAGGTAACCTAAATAGAGAGAAAGCAGGGAATCCACAGGGCAGAACTAGTTTCTGTGTGACACACCTGGAAGGAGTCAATAATAGCTCAGGTTCACCGTGCAACAGATTGTAGGCGTGAGTACTAAGACAACATGCCTGTCTAGCTGGGAAGCTGCGGTGCTTGTGAAATTCTGATTCAAGTGCATGAACTTAGAAGAACAACAAAAAGGACCTGACAAATGCAATGCTCAACAAAGGAGCGCAACTATATTTTAAATAGATCAACAAGGAGAGGAACATAATATCACAGAGACAGGTAATGCCTAACACACTGCCTATACCACATGCCCTGGATATCTCCTGTCGTCTGATGTGCTTGATAAATACTTTTTTGACTTAACCAGCACGAGCTCAAGAAATCCCACTAAGTTAACAGCAACAAAAACACAGCAACAAGTGACACAAAAATATCGAACAACTTGGCACATACACAACTGTAAAACAAACGTTATCCCAACAACTTTAAAACGCTGTAGCTTTGAATCCTACCTCTTGCTCTCTCGCATAGTCCTCCTGGTCATACTCTTCTTCTTCATCATGCTGGATTTGCAGGGCAGCACTGTCAAAATCAATAGACATGATGCGAAGCCTGCAGAGGGTTCCCTGGGAGAAGAGCAGAGGTGGAAGAAGTACTCAGAACTTGTGCTTGAGTAAAAGTAGAAGTACCAGAGTGTAATACTCTGTTACAAGTAAAAGTCCTGCAATCAAAATTTAACTCACGTAACAGTACAAAAGCATTAGTATCAAATTATACTTAAAGTTCAAAAAGTAGAAGTACACATTTTGCCGATTGGCCTTTCAGAATAATATATACACTATTACATGTTTTGATTATAATTATTGATGCATTAAAGTGTTATCAAAGCTAGTAACGGTGCAGCTAGTTTTATGCTACAGAGGGTAGCTTGTGAATGTTACTCCAGGTGTAACTCAAGTCTTATTTAAGTATTGATTATATTTCACATCGTTGATCCGAATCTGCAAAGCAACTAAAGCTATTGAATAAATGTATTGGAGTAAAAGTACACTCTTTACCTCTGAATTGTAGTATCAAAACATTGAAATACTCAAGTAAAGTACAAGTCCCTCAAAATTATACTTAAGTACAGTAATTGAGTTTTCTTACCTCTTTTCAGTGATGTAAAGTAACTAAAATAAGTAGAGAAAACTCAAAGAGGGAAACCACTAACAGCCAGGAAGAATATTAGTAAAGGTTAGTGTTACCGATAAAGGATGGTTTAATAGGCTATCATGTACAGTAAAGTGAACGTAAGTTATTAACACGTCGCATCCACTTACCTGTTGGTATAAATGGGACAGCAGTTTCCTTTGATGAGTCGCTTATCCTCTTATTTCAGGGACGTTTTTAGCTAACCACTAGCCACATTACTGTTTACATACATTACAAAGCAGCGACGCTAACTTTAGCTAACTAACTTGCGTTCATATTAGCTTGCCTTAGAAAACAACGAGCCCGATAAACACCTAAAACCGAACTGACCATGCTTTGGAAAACTTACGCAGAACACGTTTGAGTAAATACGTGTAATCGTATGTCAATAAAAAAAGTTTATCATCTGTTTTGTGGTGAATCTGTCTGAGCACTATCTTGTTGGGGTTACTTTAAACTAGCTGTTGGCTAACTCCGGTTAGCCGGTCGGACGTCCTCTTTTAGAGACTCGCCCACTTTGAAAACTCCCGCGCACTAGCAGCGCCAAACCACTGGGTCCTAAAGGCAGGACACAGAGATTATATTTATACACATACATGCATTATAACGATTATAACACCGACATACGTATACTAGTTTAATTTCCATTGTCGGTAGAATGGCTTGCAGGATATAAACTATTTCCTAATCATTATTGTTGCTGCTTCGATCTGCTTCGGAATTGAGACGCTATCCGGGACTCCATGGCAACAGCACGTCTAGGTTTATGGGAAGTGTAGTCACCTTGATCCTTAATAACAAAGCTGGAAACTCATATTCAATATATTGCATAACAGCTGTTACTATGTGAATTATAATAACGCTGAAAATGGGATCTATGATTACATTCTACATTTAGAATTACATTGCACATAATCCAAGATATTGCTTTGGTTTTCTTCTAAGTGAAAGGATGTAGATTCTGTTGTATAGAACTCTTTTCATGGAAACAATATCGTTTTTTTAACATTGTATTCCCATCTTTTTGTAAAACAGTGACTTAAATATTGAAATTATTTTGTGTTTTTTTTTTAAAAACCTATAAGGACGGTGCAAGTTTGTTTACTGTAGATTTATTATATATTTGTAATCACCATTATCACTTCCATGTATTAAAATGAATGAATTATGTTCAGTTGTTGAGTCTGAATGTTTGTACATTTCAATGTTTTTAAATAAAGATTTTAAAAAAAAAACGTCTCTTCTCCTCCCGACACTTCCGTGTTTTTGTACTTGCAGCATAAACTGCTTCTTGATCAGCTCCTCTGTTACAAACAGGAACTTGCATTCTATTAACTGAGCTGAACTCAATTTTAAGAACTGACTGCAGTTCAGCTCTTTGACATCCGGGATCCTCTTGTGACAGTCAGCTGATCGCGGTAGGCTCTGCAAAGCACAGATTCTGTTTGACTGCAAGAGGTACGTCCATAGTTATTTTAAAAAGAAGGTAGAAATGGCTGCAGACCCACCGAAGTTAAAGACAGTGATTGCTGCCAATGAAAGGTAAATAACAGAAAGATGTGCTAATTTTCAGTAAGACAGGGGATTTGGGTAACACATGTGATACTACTCTTTTCATTTCTGTATGTGTATTTCTTTACACAGGCTGCAAAACTTGAAGAATACTTTTGAGACAAAGTATGGAGAACCTCCTCTTTTCTATGCATGTGCCCCTGGAAGGGTCAATCTAATAGGTAATGTTATTGTATAAAGTATGCTTTAGTTGACTATACTGTAGTTGTGCCTTATAGGTAAGAACTGTCCCTTTTAAGACAGTTATTGCCAGTTAAGTAAGTTAATTACAAAAAATGCAAATAAACTATTTTTTCCTAAAACAATGTTTACACTTTGCTAAGATGCAGTGTTAAAATGTTTGTATGAATTACTACATGAATAGCTTCTGCTAATGACACTCTCTTTGTTCATTTATCTCATAATTGACAGGAGAGCATATTGATTACTGTGGCTATTCTGTTCTTCCCATGGCCATTGAACCCAGTATTCTCGCGGCTGTCTCTTTAAACAACTCAGGGAAAATCACACTGGCCAACGCAAATCCCCTGTACACGTAAGCTTGATCATTCACATTTACATTGACTGAGCCTGTGAAGTTAAGGAGTTTATAATACCTTTACAGCATCCATCATCTGCTTGCAGGGATTTCACTGTGTCGTGTTCAGAGGACATTGCCATTGACAGAGATAATCCAAAGTGGTATTATTACTTTCTCTGTGGAGTAAAAGGTATAAAGGTAAAATACAATTATTTCTCATCCGGGAAAATTAAGTATACTGTGGTAAAGTGTTGCTTTCCACAAATGAATGGAATTAATCTACCTGTTTGTTTTTTTACAGGAGAATTTTGGGATTGCTAATTTAGCGGGGATGTCGTGTGTCGTAGAAGGAACCATTCCTCCGAGCTCCGGCCTCTCCAGTTCCAGTGCCTTAGTTTGTTGTGCTGGGCTCGTAACAATGGAGGCAAATCAAAAGTCCCTCTCCAAGGTAAATGCATGGGGAAAAAAACATTTAAATTCAAAGAGCTATATATATTGTATGTTCATTTTTAGTTTATTTATAGCACATTTCAGCAAAGGGGCAGTTAAAAACTAGAAAGCAATTGAACAACAAAAGCATTGAGGCAAAACAAGACATTTATAAGAAGCAATAATAAAACTTACAGTGCAGTGTAAGAATATTTTTAATATTTCATAATGTATATCTGTAATGGTCAACACGTGGCTGTTGAAATTCAGGTCTGAGTCAATGACCACTACAAGATTTTATGAAACAAGGCTCTCTTATACAAGGAATTGTCATTCCTACCTTCAAAACAAACCTATTATGTGCCTGTCTTTAATGCCCTTAGTCGATATGAGAGGGTATATTGTCAATCTCAAAAGTTTTATTCTTATCATTTTTTATTTCCAGGTGGCACTGGCTGAGATATGTGCCAAAAGTGAACGCTACATTGGCACAGAGGGAGGCGGCATGGACCAGTCCATCTCATTCCTGGCAGAGAGAGGAACTGTATGTCGCTTTACTTTCAGTACATTTGGGAAAACAATTATCAGGATCATTTCTTCATCAACATTTTAATACAATAATAGAAGTTAATTGAAAAATGCAAGAATAAATGTCTGTTTTATTTTCCCTTATAAGTAGTGACATGAATTATGGTTTGTTACAAAAAATGTTTTAAATCTCTGTCAGGCCAAGCTGATAGAGTTTCAGCCTCTGCGAGCCACAGACGTAAAGCTCCCAGATGGAGCCGTGTTTGTGATCTCTAACTGCTGCGTGGAGATGAACAAAGCTGCTTCTGCTCACTTCAACATCCGAGTGGTGGAGTGTCGAATCGCCACGAAGGTACAGTGATGCTCTCCAGTGGTTCTCAACCTGATCCTTGATGGGCAAAGGGTGATTTTTATAGAAAGCAAGTTTATGACCATGCCTCTGTCTTTAAACGTGCTTGCTGTTAAATCCCAATTTGCTTGTACCTTTCTTTATACTTTATTGTGAATATACATCCTATGATAAGAGTCTTTAAACGGGTTTAGAACCAGCAATGTGATTGGACAATGCTGCATGGTGAATCTGAACTTTAAAGAAAACAAATATTGATTGATGTAATGTTTATAAAGAAACCTGTCAACCTAAATATTTCGTCCATAAACGTGATGTAATATCTCCAAATGGGGTTTCTTTTTTAAGCAATAAGGTTTAGTGCAAATCTCAATTCAAAGCAACCATAAGAACACAGAAATATTAGGAGATGGATGATCCTTTTAACTTTAGCATCATCTGGCATGAATGAAAATCACATTTTCTCATAGACTTGTTGTCATTATGCCCCCTTTGTTGAAGCAGTTGATTTAATTAAGTAAATAACCTGCATCTGTGTTGTGTCACACTTGCCTGAAAACATTTAATCATATTTTCAATACGATGACTGTGAGAGAGTTTGTTGTTTCCTAACAATTCTTATGAATTGAATTCTGGAGCAAATATGTGTGATTATCAATTTCAAGTGGAGAGACGGGTAAAAAGTCTTTCTGTGTGTGATCTGTGAACTCAGATGCTGGCCCAGGCTCGAGGTCTGGACTCGGGCAGGATGCTGAAGCTGGTGCAGGTTCAGACGGAGCTGAAGGCCTCCCTACAGGAGATGCTGGCTCTGGTGGACGAGGCGTTGCATCCTGAGCCGTACAGCCGAGAGGAGATCTGCAAGGCGCTGGGCATCACCCCCGAGCAGTTCTCCACAGAGCTGCTTAGCGCCAACACTCAGCAGGGTGAGAAACACAAACACATATATGAGTCATGTTTGTAGTTTAATGAGTGGATTGACAGGTTAGATAATGACTAATTAAAAGGTGATCTCGCTTAATATTCATCAAATGCTGGTGAAATAGGGACTTTTGTAATCTAAAGACATCGTTTTTTCCGAGTTCGGACTACTAGACGGAAATGTTAAAAAGCGGTTTAGGTTCTGGTTACATTTTCAATTATTCCAATTTTTTTGTATTTGTAGCAATAATAACTTCAACTTTGATCTAGGATATAACGATTAAAAATATTAATACAGTTTTGTGATGTAACACTAAATAGCATCTAGAATTAAAGTTATTTTCAAGTAGGGGTGTAACGGTACGAGACCGTCACGGTCACAGTACTATATCCATGTGAGAAAAATGTCACGGTACATACGATTAATTCACACTCATTTTCAACTATCGGCTGATAAGTAGCCACCAATTCTAAGGTTTTATTCTATTAAGTTATTAACATTCATGTGCCTAAATATCCTCAAAAGACAAACAAATTACTCAAAAAGCATCATTACATTTGACTGATATTAAAGCTTGTGTTCAGAAACTCCAGTAACACCAACCAGATGAATGACCTGACAACCTTTTCTCCTCTCTCTCAGAGACACACTTCAAGCTGCACCAGCGAGCCAGGCATGTGTACGGTGAAGCTGCGCGGGTGCTGCAGTTTAAGAGTGTGTGTGACTCTGAACCTGCTGAATCCGTCCAGCGACTGGGAGATCTGATGAACCAGAGCCATGCGAGCTGCAGAGACCTGTATGAGTGCAGCTGCCCTGAACTGGATCAACTGGTGGACATCTGTCTGTGAGTACAGCCTACTAATACAGACTAACTCTCAGGACAGACAGTATGGGATCAAATTAAATATTGACCATTGGAGTTTTAGGGATTTGATTAACATTACGATTAAGGAAAGAACACTTTAGGCACATTTGTAAGTTGTGTGGCTGAATTTAAATTTTTAGCTGTTTCAGTGTCAATGTCAGGGTCTTGGTGTTCTGCAGGTTTGCTTCCACTTTAATACTTTTCATACCAACTTAACTTTTACTGTTTTGATGCACCAAATCAACATAAACCATTATATAGTAACAGAACATGATGAAGTATGTTCATCAAACATACATAAATCATGGTAAATTGGTGACCATGGTAAATATAATACCTGCCTACAATAGCATCTGAACATGTTGGTGTTAGCATTTAGCTCAAAGCAAAGTAAACAGACTTCTTATCTTTGTTTGTATAGTTCGTGCTGGTTGGTCAGCTGTAAATGTAGCCCTGTGTTCTGTATGCAGTGGGTTCAGAAATATTGTCTTTATTGATGAGCTGACTAAAAAGCTTCTTCTTGTTTCTCTTCGCAGAAAGTCGGGGTCAGTGGGCTCCCGGCTGACAGGAGCAGGTTGGGGCGGCTGTGCTGTCTCCATGGTTCCCGATGAGAAGGTGGAATCTTTCCTACAAGCAGTGAGCAAGGCTTACTACCGCCCCGATCCACGCAGGGCAGAAATGGAAAAACAGAGTTTGTTTGTGTCAAAGCCGGGCGGGGGGGCCGCCATTTTCATTGAGGAGTAAAATACATCCTCCTGTATTTACAGCAATCCTTCAATCACATCTTTTGTTTACCTTATTCAGATCGCTCTTAACTTTAATGAAATAATCCAATATGTTTACTCTTGTTTAAAGTGACAACAATGGTGAATAATTTGTTTTAAAGGGAATCGGATTTTTGTAATTGATTTTTTACAATTTAATGTATCATTGTTCAGTTTAGAGAAGAAGAAATGACAAATAAAATAATAATGAAGTTAAATTTGTGCTGCTGTATGAAATCCATTCACAATTTGAATTTTCTGTTTATATTTTATATATAACAACACAATACAATAACTAACTACTAACTCTCAGATTGTATTTTGTTAAAGGTGTGAATGAATGAATGAAAACTTTGTTACAGACTCAGGGTCCAGATAAAAGACAAGACATTACATAGATAAAAGACAAGGCATTACATATAATAAATTACATACACAGCATAAAAAGAATTGTGAGAGCCACTGGGAAATAATAAGGGTAGAAAAGTTCTGATTTGATCACATATCAATATCACTTCATTGTAGCAGTGATGTTAGAGGCTCAGTGGTCAGGTAGGCGCACTGTACTGCACTGACTAACTGCAGCATCTGCATTAACATCTGTCTATGATTTTATCACATTGTACCGCGTCCAGGCCGATTCCTCTTTTACTTTCTGGTCATATATGTCCAATAAACATTTTTTATAGATAAAATTGTTTTTCAAGCTAATCTCCACTGTTTTCATCTCATCTTATGTTGAGAACCAAATTGAAAAGGTTTGGAGTTTGATCATTCAAATGTTGTGCAGCATCTGAACAATGTTCAAAGTGAAGGATAAATGTTTTAAGACAAAATGAGTTTTTAACACATTTGTTGGAACGAAAGCAGGCCAAATAATTGTTGAATATCAAATAAAAAAGATTAATTATCTTTAATAGGAAGGATTCAAGGCGAGGCATGGGGAGAACGCACACATCTTTTGGCAGATGTGTAGTCAGTAAAATGCATTAAAATCAATAAATAATTTCATATCATCACCTTCAGCAGTTTAATGTCAGTATTTAAGAAACACATTTTAGCATGATGGAGTCTGTTTGAGGGGAGTTTTTCAGTGCATTGACTTACTGAAGAGTCTTATACACTTTTAGTACTCATGCTTTGGGCTTTCTTAACTTGTGTTCCATGTGTTATGTTTGTGACAATCAGCAAATGAAATCATTCAAATACAATTGAATAAATCCACCAACCACTCAGTTAAGGCAGAACAAGGATGTCTTTCTTTTTGGCAACTTATACATAATGTCTTAAAATATATCATCTGAGTTTGCCCATTAACCAAATGCCTTGCATAATAAAAGTTTTAAAGTTGTCCATTATCAGTTTTTAATCAGATGGCTTTTTGGGGGGCAAAATTGTTCCCCTAGATAATCTTATTTGACTGGCCTTTAATATTTAATATAATCCACATTCACACTAAATTAAAAACAAATGAGGTAGGCATGTGAAGATTTGAGCATAGATTCACCCAAATGAAGGACACTCATACGTTGTGCTTAGTCTGTGTGAACCATGCATTTGGTGACCTGAAGTGTAAATCTGTAGGTCAGAGCTAATGTTCAGTTTTCAGTCTGTTTTTGCTGTTGCTCCTGTGCTTTCATCAGAAACGCACAAGACTGCGTTCCTTCTCTTCAACATGTTTTCTATCCAGGTGGAGCTTTGTGGTGTCCTTCCAGGCGAGCCAGTAGAAGACGCTGTGCTCATCTTCATGTTTTTTCCTGAGGTAATGAGCTCTCCGTAGCCCTGCTGGTGGGAGAAGGCATACGCAGAGCGGTGGGAGCTCGTCCTGCGAACTCTCCTCAGGCTCTGCTGCTGAGGGCCCTGCCTCCTTCTGAACTGTTGGACATGACGAACCTGTCCAAATACAAGGTGGAGGAGGTACTTTGATCCTTTACTTAAATAAAAGTAGTAATACCACAATGAAAATATACAATATCTATAGAGTATATATTTAGATATTAAAATATAGAATATTTTCTATTTAAAAGTATTAATAGCAAATTGCACAAGTATTCAAAGTAAAAGTATAGTTCTGCATAAAGTGTTCAATGTGAGTTGCAGATATATGACATTTGTAGACTGTTTATACTGATATATCAATGTTTAAGTAGCTAACAATTCACATATATCTTAGTTAGACAAGGATCCCCAACTCAATTAGAGTTAAAAAGGCTGGGAACATCTGGTTTCATTTTTTTATAAATTGTACTATCTTAGCAGATAATTTCTTCTTGTAAACTCTTTATCTGCAACTAGTAACTTAAGCTGTCAAAGTATAGGAGTAGGCGTAGTGAAGCAAAACAAAATATATTCAACATGAAATGTTGTGAAGTTTAAAAAAACGTTGTTAACATCAAAGTTACTGTACCTTATCTGTTAGAGTTGGGAAGAGCTCTACTCTCAGGAAGCTGACTGCCATGCCGGGCACCACACACACCACAGAGGTGAGCAGAATGACCAACCACACAATCTTCTCTGATAGACAGTTTCGAGCTGTGCCTGAGTGAGGACACACATTTATCTTAAAGTGAATTTCAGTGCATCAGTATTCATTCTTCACATTTATCCAAATGAGCCAAACTTACCTACGAATGGGAAACTACTTGTAAAGATGCCAAACATGCCATCACTTTGCATGGCAAACAATATGGCAAAGTAGACTATCAGGCTCCCCCATACAAAGAAGTGATTGGCGACTGTCCAGTAGTGTGTGTCGAGTCCAATCTAGGAACAGATACATGCACCATAAACAGAGCGTTTAATTATCTCATCAACACTGATTCTGTCTGTTTATGCTCTTACCTGAACAGTCACAACAATGACCAAGGATGTTGCTATGGTAACAGCAAACACATGTTGGTCAGAAATGTAGGAGCCGTCCTCTTTCACCATGACAGAGAAGGCAGCGTAGGGAATGAAGAAGAGCAGGGATGATGTGCTAACCCCCTGCAGCGTGCACAGGAAGAACTGGCGTTTGTTGAAGAAGAGGTTTTGCTGGCCTGGTTTGTAGAGGCTCGGGTAGTGAAGGCTGTTCTGGTCACTGACATCCTGTAGGAAATATCACCAGAGTTATGTGGTATTATAATAGAGAATGGTAGGGATATGGTATACAGTTAGTATTGATGGCTCAATGCTAGTTTTCTTTGGCAGATTTTAAGTCCAGTGGCATAAATGTACATTTGTTATCAAGTTAGGGGTTCTAGTCAAAGTTATATTAAGTTTAGTACTTCATGTGGTGTTAGATATTTGGATACCAATCAATACACATTAAAAGAGGTTGAAGTAATAATATTTTGACTTGTTTAGCTTATTTTAAAAGAATAAGGCAATTTAATATTGCCAATATAATTATTACCTGATCAAAAAGTCCCATCGCCAGGACTGGTAAAGATGTGTAGACTATATTGAAGAGGGTAATGAACCACTGGTCATACACTGTCTGTGGAAAGAGGGTAGCAATATACTATACATTATTTTTTTTTAAATGTGGAAAGGTTTGTGCCTTTAAATCAAAGCCCCTTTGAAAGATCAGGTCAGGTGTGTGTAGCCAAAATCAATAGTCCCATTTCAGAGTAACAACAAAATGATGATGTCCACAATTAGCTCATCAGTGTCAGTATTCTTACCTGAGCTGAGAAACCACAGAAGAAGCCGTACCAGAAGTGTACCAGTGTGAAGGCAAAGTTCTTGTAGAAGAAGTACCACAGGAAATTACACATGCGGAAGTAGGACCAGCGCCCGTGAACCAGCAGGAGGCGCCGCAGGTACCGAAACTGAGCGAAGGAGTAATCTGAAGCCAGAACCGCCTGCATTCCCTCCTGACCGCTGATGCCAACACCAATGTGAGCAGCTGAGGAAGAAACAGCAGAGTGGATCGCTGACCTTTGAAACTAAAGGTAAACTATTTATTTGTTCAATTGTCATACACCAAAAGACTGGCCAGGGCTTACTAGATACTATAAACATAAAAAACAGGGAGCAATAACATGTTGAGAGTGTACAAACACATATACACCTTGTTAAAGTTACATAATGTCAATGCAAATATGAGTTTAATCCATCCTTGGAAATGTTAGCTTTAAAATATAACAGAGGCACAAACTGTTTCTTTAACGAATCAAACATAAAGCTTCTTCCCACGATACTTTAACAGTGCCCAAAATGTCACGTTAAAATTAGTAGACAGATACATGACTGACATGAAAAAAGCTAAATCTAGCTACTTGAATGTTATGATGCGGTAAAAATGTTCCTATATTTAGCTTTGGGTCCCTGAGTGAGACTCACTCTTGATCATGCTGACATCGTTGGCTCCATCTCCAATAGCCAGGGTGACGGCCCTCTTGTGCCTCTTCACCAGCTCCACCACCTGGGCTTTCTGCATGGGAGTGACCCGGCAGCAGATCACAGTTTTACACAAACAGGCCAAGTCCAGCAAGACATGCTCCAGCTGTGGCTCCATGGCGTGAGCCTGCAGAGAGAACATACATCACACCTATTAGAGCTATCATTACCAGGCTATAGCGTGACCCCCTGCAGAGGAAGAAACAGCTCAATGAAACATTTCCACCAAGCTGTTGTTGCACCGTGCTCTGGGCGCAGCGAGGGAGCAGCTCCTCTGAGGAAATGGATGTTAATGAAAACCTTTAATAGAGCCGAGGGCCCTCAGGAGCGCTTTACAGACTCAGCTCCGTCAGCAGCAGCATCAGAGAAGACAAACTCAGCAACACAACAATCATTTAACAAACGTGCAGGCGTCGGCCCCAGAATAAAATCAAGCAGAGGTTATCATTAGAACAAAGGAAAATAACATATATTTAAAGAAATGTTGGTATATTACCAAACTGTGTCCATTGATGACTAAGGCATACTCTGCAATGATGGTCTCTTCATACACAGAGCCATCTGCAAACATTTCTGCCTTCTCAACATCTCCTGCACTGCTAACTCGACTCAAGCCGAGAATCTGCTCTTTGGCACTCCTGAGGAGAGAGGAAAGCAAGTTAAATAAAGCTTTATGAAGGCTCTACTGAATAACAGCAATATCATAGTCCATTGGATAAAATATTACTTTTAGGTACTACATTAACAATATTTCCCACACATAACTCACCTGAGTTGCTGCTGCACCTCCAGCAGTGTGTGGCCTGAGATGACAAACACCTCATTCATGTCGTCTCGCAGCATGTGGCAGGAGTAGCCGATGTTCATCGCTGTCTCTGAAATGTATACAATATACATCTCTTTAGATTTTTACAGTATAATCTTTTTTGTCCAAAAAGGTACTTCAGTTGAATTATGCTACCTAGTTTGTCTCCTGTGAGGACCCAGATCTTGATGTCAGCCAGGACTAGAGAGGCGATGGTTTCTGGGACTCCGTCCTGAAGTTTGTCCTCGATAGCTGTGGCTCCTAGAAGCTTCAGCCATGCCAGAGGCAGAGGAGCAGAGGCTTAATGAGTGTGATCATTTTAAGGATGTTAACAAAAGGATAACAATTGTACCTTCAAGCCCTGCTCAATTTCCTCGTAGAGAACAGCCAGCTGATCTTCGCGGTTCTCAATCACAGTGCTGGCGAAAATGAACTTCTTCATCCAGACTTCAAAATAATCTTCATCAAGATCTTTGTAGGCCAGAGCCAGTGTGCGAAGTCCTTCTCCAGCAAATCCCTGCGAAGAACAGGATCGAAAAGGAAACACAGTTGTAAAGCACTCAGATGATTTGAGTACTTTAATTACAGATGAACTTAAATGCAAAGTGAACAATTTCTTAAATTAAGTCATTAATTGTTTCCAATTGTGCAACCCTTACATTGAGATGTTCTGAGGTGGTGTACATGAGATCTTCATTGGAGGGATCCAGAAGATCAAAGATGATAGTGTCAGCTCCTTTGGAGTAGAGTTTAATCTGGCCCTGTGGGTTTCTCACTGTAAAATACGAGAAAACATGACTGTTTGCATTCAAATACATTGAACATAATGCAAACACATAGAGCCTATAACTTTATGCTATTTTAGAAGAGTTATGACTAATTATTGCAGGTATGTTGAAAAATGTTAAAAAAGGAGTCAGTACACTTGTTTTCTAAATGTTTTTTTGTGCACATACTGTGATGATGACCACTTGTCTGCTAAAGAGAGTATTGCTGTTATAAGTGAAGACCTAACCAATGACACTCATTCTCTTGCGCACGTTGTTGAAGTCCAGTATGGCCAGCAGCTGGTAGGTGACAGCTCTTCCCAGCTCACACAGTGTGATGGTCTCGGGGGTCCGGGTCCGGAAGACAAACCCAAAGTTTCGCGCCGCAGTGACCAGGGCTCCTTCATCAGGGGACTGGGCCTGGTACACCAAATGTCCTTCATGTTTACAGAAAACACACCAGAACCAATTACACATTTTGATTTTTTATGTTATAATTGTTGATACTTCACTTCTGGATTGTGTGCCCAGTTCACCTTGACTCTTCTCCTCTGGCATGACAGTGTGGCACAAAGCCAGCAGTCTGAAGAAATCCTGCTCTGCCGGATCCTCCATTTTAATGGCTTCAACCAGCCGGCTATCATAAAACTTAAACCCTCTGTCATAGAGAGGGTTGAAGGAAAAGTCCACACAGTCTGTTTTCTGAGGGCACAGGGAGCGCCACATCGTAAAAACAATATAAGTGTTGGTACAGAGTTAATAATGTTTGCTTGTTTAGCCTCACTTACTTCTGTAATTTCCCCCTTCTGCTTAAATTCATCATATACATCACCTAAGAAAAACAAAAAAGGTATATTAAAATTAAATATAACAAGTTTGCTATTGACATAAATGAGATGTTTTAAAGTCCAAACTGACACCTTTTACTTTAGAGTGAAAAAGCTGATTGTGAAATATTCTGATATTTAATAGAATACATTTGACCAGATTTCCATATCCTACTGGAATAATTATACAATTCAATGGTATTTCAGAGAAATAATAAACCAGTGAACCAAAGTTGATAAAACACATTTAAAGGTTTTTTGGTTATATGGCACAAGGTAAAGTCATTTATTACTTTTTTGTAGGACATAGTCAAAACATTTAACTGGATATCAACCAGTCTGTTCTGGTCTGCCAGTGGCATGATGCAGATGTTAGTTTTCTCATATTTGTGTGTTCAATACCGTATGTCTGTCCATTTATGGAGCACTTTTTGAACACCATGATGTTCTGGGTGAGGGTGCCCGTCTTGTCGGAGAAGACGTACTCCACCTGGCCGAGCTCCTCGTTCAGGGTGGTGGTGCGAGCTTCTGCCGCGGTGTTCGTCTGACTGTGGTACATCCTCTGGTCCCAGTTGATAAAGTAACTATGACCAAGTCGCAGTACCTCCACACTGAAGGAAGGTGCAAACAAACATTGTATTGTAATATTTTGCTCTAAACTGAAAGATTGAATTCAGAGTGAAAGTTTGAAAAAAAGAGGGAAAAGATCATAGTTATGCATCTCCTCAAAGCAACAATATGTTTCTAAGAAAGGTTTATGGCATAGCATTTTGGAAAAACGTTGCCCTTACCTGACATACAGTGAGATGGGCATGACAGTGTTGAGGATGATGATGTAGGACCAGAAGGTGAGGAAGCCAGAGAAAACAGCACTGCTCTGAAAGTCATCCCACGGCAAAAACACCTGAAAGTTTCTGCCTGTCCAGCTCTCCCAGAGAGTGTTTCCAATGGCCAACACAACTCCCATACAGATGAGGAAAGCAAAGATCTGAAATATAGATAATCAATTTATGTTCTTTAATGCTTTAAGCTGTTATGCCCGCAGATCTGGAACAAACTGCCTGAACATCTGAGGTCTGCTCCAATGCTTGGTTCCTTTAATTCTGCTAAAACCTTTCTTTTTACTGCTGCTTTTACAGAGGTCATTTAACTATATTGTATTATTATTTGTCTGCACTTTTTGCAGCATCTTATGTATTTACAATGTCGATTTTTATATTTATTAATGATAGGCAAGGCAAGGCAATTTATTTGTATAGCACAATTCATACAGTGATGCAATTCAAAGTGCTTTACAGGATCAAACAGAGAAAACACAATATTGGAAGAAATACAAAACACACAAAATAATTAATTAAAAGAAAGAAAACCATGTTTAACAGTTCGAAAATTAGAACATTTAAATTTCAAAAAGCCATATTATAGACCTGTTTTAAATGTTTCTAAAGTGCTAGCCATTCTCAGATGTTCTGGGAGTTTGTTCCATGCATTAGGAGCATAGATGCAGAAGGCTGCTTTCCCACGCTTTGATCTCACAAATGGAACAGTGAGCTGGCCTGCGCCTGAAGAGGTCCTTGATATATTTGGGTCCTAGCCCGTTTAGTGCTTTATATGTGTGCAATAAAATCTTAAAATCAATTCTCTCTTACTGGAAGCCAATGCAGCGATCTCAGCACTGGAGTGATGTGATCTGTTTTCTTTGTCCGGGTTAAGACTCTGGCAGCAGCATTTTGAATTAGTTGGAGTTTACGGAGTGATTTTTTTGTGAGGCCTGTGAAGATGCTGTTGCAGTAGTCAAGCTTACTAAAAACAAATGCATGGACAAGTTTTTCAAGGTCTTGCTTAGACATAAGGTCTTTAATACGCGAAATATTTTTTAGATGGTAGTAGGCTGATCTGTTGATTGCCCTGATGTGGCTGGTAAAATTGACATCAGAGTCTAAAATCATACCTAAGTTTCTTGCTTGACTTTTCGGTTCGAGTAATAGTGATTCCAGGTGTGCAGAGACTTTAATTCTTTCTTCTTTGGTTCCAAAAACAATTACTTTTTTTTTTTTGTGTTGAGCTGTAAGAAATTACGGCACATCCAGTCATGTATTTGTTTTAGACATGTGATCAATAAATCAGTAGGACCGAATTCATCTATGGAAAATGATATGTAGATTTGGGTGTCATCCGCGTAATTATGATAAGAAATGTTGTTATTTCTAATTATTTGAGCAAGTGGCAGCATGTACAGACTACTAGGATACTTGTTCATCCTTATGTAAAGGCATCTGAATTGCCTTTGTGTCTGAAATGGGCTATAGTGAACTAACCTTAACCCTAAAGCTTGTGTTTTAAAGCAACAACTTACCCACAAAACCAAAGTGTTCATCAGCTTATCAATACTTGTCCTTTTAAATGTAGTCCTTCCGCAATTCTGCATGAGTTTGGTTTGCAAACCTGTTGGAGGGATACAACAAATATCAGTGTTGAAAGAACATAGGATTAAAAGCATCAAATCAATAAAAAGATCATTCATACCAGCAAAGATAACCATCCCAAAGCACCACTCAGTGTTTCTGAGTACACAGCCTCGCAGCAGCAGGTTCTCATTGTCCAGAGGGTGTTTACTGTCTCTCAAGTGTAACGTTCCTGTGAATTTATCCAGCTTGTTGTTTGGTGGCTCGCAGATGACTTCTCCTGATGAACAAACCAGTCTTTAATGCAGGAAAGATTTCATAGACATTTATTCACACATCAAAGTCAACATGGCCACATACAGAAAGCCTGCATTTTATACAATTGTTTTATTGACGCAAATATAAAAAATAAACTCATGCGTTAAGCGGGATCTCACCATCAAAGTCCATCAGTTTTGAAATATCTCCGAAGTCTGAGGTTATGGTCAAAGCCTGGCGAACTTTCAGATTGGTCTCTCTGTTTGGTGAAAAAGAAAATGTGTGTCGTGCGGTGACGTAGAAATGTTTCAGTAAACCCCTTTAATGTTAAGAAAAGTCACGTATTGTACACTCAAGAATCTGCAAAAACAATCAACCATCAAAAATCATAATCATTGTTGCACATAGAATTCAAATGCAGTTTAGGTTTAATCAGTTTTACTATACATGACAGATGCAGCACTTACCCATCTAGCTCTGCAGTCTCAATATAACACAGTCCATATGGCTCACTACTGCTGAGGAGGAGGATGTCTGCCTGGGTGTCAAACCAAAAGTATAAAAATGAGAAAAGGCAATAAATCAATCTCTGTAGCACTGAATCTGTCAGAGAAGTCAGCAGCTTCTTTGAATTTTGAACATCTACAACAATTTAAATCAGTGGCACAAAGTCCCCCAATTTACACGATAATTGTACTTACAGCAACAAACTGATTATTCTCTAGTTTGATGATATCCCCCACTCGAATTTTCATCCATTTCTCATTCTGTAAACTTGTATAAAAAAAAGACAACATAATGAAAAAACATTCTTGCTCTTAAACAAACACTATATGATAAGTTGTGCATGAGATTTGGCTTTTCAGCAGTCACACAATCTAAAAGAGAAAGGAGGATAAAGTATACCTTCCACTGATGAGCACCTGAGACTGGCGGTTGTTGACTTGCTGGTCGCTTTTATATCTGAACTGACATTTTGAAAAAGGGGGAATAATTGTACCATATTGTGATAAAGAAGAGAATTAAGAAGAACTGTAAAGGCTAAATAGTTGCACTAACAAAGTCATCAGTGGCGTCCTTCACAGCCGTGATCACCAGCACCAACACCAAAGGCACGATGGTTGTGAACCACGACAGAGAGGAAATCCCTGGAATTAACTGAGAAAAGAAAAGCACGTTAGCTAACAGATTTTCTTGAGATCTCCACTCCAAAAACTACATTTAAATAAGTGAATATATGCCCACAAGCACAGTTTCTCCTACCTGCAGTATCAGCAGCAGAAGGAAGTAAGCGTTCGCCACTCTCTGAAACTGCTCGAACAGGTTGATGGGCAGGAAGGTGAGCACGTTGTACTTTGAGGTTTTTATGTGATTGTCCTGAACAACCAAATATTCAGAAACAACAGTGTTAAAATTACTGCATCCTACACTTGTGAATAAAGCAAACCTGATGTAGTGTTGAGGTCTACTTACAGCATAAGAGAAGTTTTCATTGTATTCCCGCGCGTTGGCTTTCACGTGGCGTTCCTCCTCTACATAGAGAGAACACATGGTCAGTACAAATACATCTACATACTGTAAAAGTGGCAGAGACATTTTGAATGTATCAGTACTGTTAAGCTTGGGTGCACATGAATCGCGTATGAACAATAAGTAAATCAGACTCGGTATTCTCTTCAGCAGTCTCCGGTAAGTTTATTCACAGACTGACAACAGTCAACGTAGTGACGTCACATTAGGACGTACCTTCATACAAGAACAGAATAACAGTGCGACTGCTACCGTAGTACACAGACTAAGGGCGTCATCAAATAATAATACTTAACAAGTACAATCAGTTTTAAGGTTGCCATTGTAAACGGCATCTTGTAATTTCAGTTCCTGCCATGCCCTTTCTGTCCTTCGTGAGTGCTCAATGTATTCCTATCACCTGACCTCCACACCCACCTGGAAACCGTACATAGGCCTACGGTCTATGCTGCAAACCCATTTCCAATTTCCTTTTCAGTAGTCTTTGACTTTTCCGATTGTTCATGCTATCTTCCTTGTTATTACCTATTGTATTGCCTTTGAGGACTTTTTGACTGTTATTAGTGATGNTGTGTGCCTTGGCACCGTACATAGGCCTACGGTCTATGCTGCAAACCCATTTCCAATTTCCTTTTCAGTAGGCCTTTGACTTTTCCGATTGTTCATGCTATCTTCCTTGTTATTACCTATTGTATTGCCTTTGAGGACTTTTTGACTGTTATTAGTGATGAATCTTAAATTACACTCGTTTTGTTGGACAGAACTAGGCTAGCTGTTCCCCCTCCGTTTCCAGTCTTTATGTTTACGTCTCCTGGCTGTTTTCCAACATTTACCGGACAGACATAATACTGGCGTCAATGTTTTCAGTTTATTCTATGCAAGATATCAGATAGGTTCCTTACAAAGGAGAATTGCTTTAACTTTGCTTAAATGCATAAGTATGTTTTAGACATTACCAATCAATTTAAAACATATTTGATACAATTTATTGGCAGTTGTTAACGTGACATAATTACCCATAACTTTTAATGGCAATTGTCTCAGAGTTTGGTCCAGCTTCACTATGAATACATAAAGCTATTCCTAGTTTATTTGTTTGTCAATAAGACTCACAAATCCTTCTGGCCATAACCTTTTATTTTTACAGTATCATAAGCCATACGCTATCTTATAGAATTATTATGATGGGTTCGCCTTTTTTATGCCCATGAATCCAACATTAGACCTGAATGTGGTTATGACACCTTTAGCCCCTTTTTGTGTGAGTCTGATTCAAGGATTCGATAATATAACTAGGAGTGTCTGTCACATGTGGACTGAGCCTAGCCTTTTTCTACATGAATTGAAGATGTTATCTGTAATTACACACTCTGACATTCATCTCATGGCTCACACGTCAAGGTAATGCAACAAGGCTCATTATCATTCTTAGTCATGCTTTTTAAACAGTCTAAACTGAAAATATATTCACTGAGAAACAATACAGTAAATAGTCTTCAACATGACAAAAACATTTTTCACAGCAACGCAGAGACATGTCTGAGAATTGAATTATGCATAATGCCCGTGCACAGAGCTGCAACAGGAAACACCTTCTCACACAACAGGCTGGCCTCGTCCTGCTACCAGTTACAAAGACAATTATTGAGTAAGAAAAGCTTTGGTCTGCTTAAAAATGTAATTATATTAAGTGTAAATGCTATATTTTGTTTTTCTTATAAAGCATTTTTGTAAAAAGAATTGATTTCTGAGGGAGCTTTTTACATCTGTCTGCAAGAATTTAAGTGTAGAAGCTAACAATTAAATGAATGATGAAAGCCATTTATAATCCCATACCCTTTTCCTCTGAGTCTAGTAACATCCATACATAACACTTTTAGATGATAAATCACTGTGGGAAAATTATGTTTTTTTTTCCAGAAGATGACAACAAAATAACCATTCTTTGTGTTCCCTTTTATTGATTGTAAAGAAATGGAAAATCTATATTTAAATTAGTTTGAATTCTATTCAAAAATGGACATTTCGGAGCCTGTCTCTGCATGTCATAACAGGCCACCTCAATCTGTGTCTGACGCAGATACTGATAACAGCATGCTTCAAATAACAAATGCCTGCACACAAAAGACACAGAAAGCAACAATGCTTAGAGAGAGAGACCAGCTCATGTTGATCTAACTTTTTCCTAAACCAGTGTACTACACCAGGACAGGATGTAGAGAGACTGTAAAGCCACCTGAGAGAAGACCGAGGAGACGTATGACTGTAGCTTTTGAAATATATCACAAATACCATAATTCTTTACCACAACCACACTTCACACAAAAACAAATAATTAAATTGTAAAATAGTTACCTATGTGAGTTTTTCTCCTCCAAAAGGCCATTTTCTCCGGGGCCCTTCTAGGGGTTTCCCTACAAGACATACACACATACATTTCCAAACATTTGGACTACCTATGTTGCAAATGTATTATCTTTTCAATTTACACACGGCATCTATTGCACGTCTGTCCGTCCTGGGAGAGGGATCCCTCCTCTGTTGCTCTCCCTGAGGTTTCTCCCATTTTTCCCTTTAAACTGTGGGTTTTCTCCGGAAGTTTTTCCTTGTACGATGTGAGGGTCTAAGGACAGAGGGTGTCGTATTGTCATACTGATATTCTGTACAAACTGTGAAGTCCACTGAGACAAATGTAACATTTGTGATATTGGGCTATATAAATAAACATTGATTGATTGATTGATTGATTGATTGAAGACATGTGAAGAAATCAGAAATGGGATGTAACTAATAAATACATTTACTCAAGTACTTCACCTGAGTATTTTTATTTTCTGTACACTTTTACTCCGCTACACTTTACAGGCAGATGTTGTTTTGGCCACTATATTCATTTGACTGCTTTAGTCACTAGTAAATGTGTATTTAGATTGTTAAATATAAGATCTAATCAATTAGCTGTATTATCATATGTTAGCTAAGACGTTATTGAGGAAACATTTAATTAAAACCTTTCCCAGATGCAATATAAAGCGATAATTACATTTTGGCATAGGTTATTATCCAATGGCATATTCATTCTACGTAATGAGTACTTTTGATTCTTTAAACTAAACCTATTTTAACCTTCAAGCTTCTAACTTCACAACATTTTTTTGACAGCTTTAGTTACTAGTCCCTAATATAACTGCCTATAAAACTGAAAAAAAAAATTGTTATGTTGTAGTTTTGCAGATAATGCATTCATTCACTTAATTGGCATGTCTCATTTTTTATTTTCATTTTTTTATTGTACATTGGTATAAGATCTAAGGCAGTACACAAAGCAGACTGAAGCCTTGTCTCTTTTCTGTTCAGATAAGCAACTTTAATTAAACTATAAGTGTGGGCAGCAGCAGGTGACTCCCCAGTGAACTGTGTTGCCTTAGCAAAGCTCCCAGGTGAGGAAACACAAAGCAACAAGGTGTAGAGTTACTTGTTTTTCAAAATAATGTGTTAGTGTCTGAAATAAAACATGGTTTCTTACCTCGCACAAGTTTGTCACAGGCGCATTCTTGTTGTGTCTCCATGTATCCGTTTATTTCAAGCTCCACATTTAGCAGATGTATCCGCAGTAAACACTTTTTATCCTCCTCCTGAATAAAACATCACCAGACATGGATGCAGTCGTGTAAATACCAAACAAAGCCTGTTCATCTGCGAAGAAGAAAAAACCAGCTGAAGGTGTATTGATGGGAAAATGGCTGCAGGCAAGCAAGAAGCAGTCACAATATTCAGAGAGAAATGTGGACAAAGAGGAAAATCACCCAACTGATGATCACAACCCGAGAGAGATGAGATGAAGCTGAGACTGGAGTCTGCACCCGAGAGAGATGAGATGAAGCTGAGACTGGACTCTGCACCTGACCACAACAGATTTTCATCAAAGCTCGGATCTAGCAATGGATTGTTTTGTTCCGTGTGTGTGTGTGTGTGTGTGTGTGTGTCTGTGTGTGTGTGTGCACTTAACGCCTACTCTTAACTCCAAAATGTTTTTGATAACTTTGCAGATTGAGATTTGTTATATAATCAACAAATAAAGGATGTACTGTAGCTCATAATTATCGACAAGACTCATAAAAGTAGCCTACATGTTAATGCATTAGTATATTTTTCATTTGATTATTGATGATAAGTTATTGTTTTGTTTGAAAACTTCTCAACCTAGTTTATTTTAGGTCCAAAACCATTGTTGGCTAATACATGTTTATTAACCTTAGTAATCGTTTTGGATGCTGTAGGTTGTGCTGCTGTGTAACGTAATATAATTAACAGGTGACCTATGTGTTTGTGCTTATGTGCCCTTATGCTCCATGTTCAGTCCCATAACAATAATACATACATCATTAAAGTATAAAAGCCTTTGTAGTAATTAAAAAGTATGTACACATACATCTAACCTCTATGTAATACCTTTAGTATGATTAAGCGACTCTTCAGTAAAGCTCAGAGGTGGAGAAGTACTCAGACCTTGTACCAAATATTTTGTTTTTCAATATCCTCCGGTTTCCAAACGTTTATTTAAAGTGATAGGATTAAATATACTTGAAGTGCAAAGAGTACTACTCATTATTACAAAATGACATATTTCAAATGTAAGCATATAATAATTTCATTGTTGAAATTCACTCTCTCAATGTCCTGGTATTATATGTGATAATTGCTTGTAAATTACAGCAAAATTGTGAAATAATAATCTGTAACAAACAGAGAGGCATTATGATCAGTGAATATCACATGTTAATCAAAGGTCAGCCAAATCCGTTTTGTTGTGGATACAAACTTAATGTAAGATGTTCCCTGGAAACAACACGTTTCCATATTTCAGGTGGGTTAAGGACAAAGATAAGTGCAGTATGACGCAACACTAGTCTGTGAGTGATGTCAGATATACTGATTCACAGTTGAAATAATAGTAAGGTGTATAAATCAAAAACATTTAATAACAGATTATTTAAAATGGAACCAGGTAGTAGAGGTGAAATGCTTCCCCCTATTTCTTATAGTCAGGTATTACACAATACTTCCAGGCATTACATTGCACCACTAAACTGTCAGTTCCTGAAGACCACTTCTGATTGGACGAACGGTTGAGGGGGCGGGACAAACATTCTGTACTTTAAGCGAGAGTCGACGGAGAGTTCACGTCGGGTAGCTTCAGTTCATACAGGTTGAGTAAATCCTGCCTTATTTGCAGAGCTGAGAAAGGTCTAAGGACTTAATTCTCCCGGATTTTGTCCAGAATTGACGGTCAGACAGAGGACTAAAGGGTCGGTGAACAGTGGTGCTGCTGTTAAAGGCAAGTCTCTTGAAAGAGTTGTATTTTTCGACGTTAGTACTGACCCAATGATAACGCAGCATGCAGCAACGCTTAAACTCAGGTTAAAGGTTAGGCTTCACTAAAGAGGATGTCAACACCCCAAATTAATGCAACCCACACCAGTTACTTTTTCTACTTTTATAAGGGTTTCTGCCTTCTGGTAAACCAGGCATAGACTGGAAAGTACGTATTATGTCAAAGTCAGAATATCTAATGAAACCAGGTGTTCAATTTATGCTGTATAACTTTTTCACTAAAATGTGTCAAATCATCTTAAAGACGTGCTGCGTAGTTTGCTGCTGCTGATTTTCTGTTGTGTGTCTTTGTGTGTTGTGTCAAGCTATGCTAATAGCTGGGATGGTCCCTTTTAAGATTAGCTGCAGTATGTCTATGAGTGGTTCAGTTCCAGTCTTATCTAATCACATTTGTGTCATTACTGTATACGTCAGAACATTCAATATTAAAGATATCTAAAATGCGCTCCCCAACCAACCTCAATTGGATTATTAACAGTACTTCTAATTACTCTTATAACAAGTATTGTTTATGTTTATGTTATGTCTTGTCCTTGTATGTTTCTTTATAAAGCAACCTTGAGGTTATGAAAGGTGCTATATAAATTCAAATTATTATTGATTTCTACCCTTCTATTTGTAAACATGAACCACCCAACTGTGAAGTGCAGGTTGTTAAAAGATACAGTTTGTATGTAAGATATGCAAAAATAAGCTGTCTGTGGCTCTTTACTGCTGTAACGCTGCACATTTCCCCTCTGTGGGACTAATAAAGGTATTCTGATTCTGATTCCGATTGTTTGAGTTACAGATAGCCTAACTGAATTGTTGCCAACTAAAATGACTTGTTTTTCTTTCAGAGACAGAATGGCTGCACTGCGTCGTCTGAGGCAGTGCCACCCCACAGGCATTGCTCTCTCCCAATTTCACACGAGCAGCCATGCTTCTGCTAAACAGCATTACAAAATGCTTGTGCTCGGAGGAGGAAGTGGAGGCATTTCAATGAGTGCACGAATGAAGAGGATGTTTGGAGCTGGAAATGTGGCTGTTGTGGAGCCCAGTGAGGCAAGGATCCCGTACTAATAGCATTTGTATTAGCCTCACCTCTCTTTGTGTATCACTAAAAGATAATTCTACAGATCATGTGGTGTAGTGGCTTTCATTAATTCAGGTGTAAACTCATGATATCACTATTTTATTGTCTTTTAAAGCTGGTTGTCTAAGAACCTTTCTCTTTTTCCAGATGCACTACTATCAGCCTATATGGACCCTGGTTGGTGCTGGTGCAAAAACGTTGACCTCATCAGGTCGGTCCACTGCGAGCGTTATGCCGTCTGGTGTGAAGTGGGTGAAATCTAAAGTTCAGGAAATAAACCCAGACAAAAATACCATCCTCACAGACGATGGCACTGAAGTATGTTTGCTTAGGAAACTTTTATTTATATATAATAAAATAGTGTAAAAATATAATTGCTTAATACTGAGCAAAATAAAGATTATTGATGTGCATCTAACCTTACATAGACTTTATTTCATATTTCAGATCTCTTATGAGTATTTGATTGTGGCGCTTGGCTTACAACTCCATTTTGAGAAGGTGAAGTATCCCTTTGTTCATTTATAGTAAACATATGCCCTTTTCATATAAATTAGATTAGCATTAATTGATTTGTTGACTGACAGAAAAATCTCAGCCAGTTTTTTGATAATCTATTAATCATTGAGGTATTTTTTTCATCTAAAAATTCCTTTAAAAAAACATTTCAGCATTCTCTTATATTTAGATCAAAGGACTGCCAGAAGGATTTGATCACCCAAAGATTGGATCAAACTACTCAGTCGAAACTGTGGGGAAAACTTGGAAAGCTCTGCAGGACTTCAAAGAGGGAAATGCTGTGTTCACTTTCCCAAACACTCCTGTGAAATGTGCAGGAGCCCCACAGAAGATAATGTATCTCACGGATGCCTATCTCAGAAAGGTATTTCAGAATGTAATGTTGTACATTTTGAAACTATCATGTTTGGTTCTCCAAATTAAATGAAGAAATGTTTTTGTTTCTTTCCAAGACGGGTAAAAGAGCAAAGGCCAACATCATATACAACACATCGCTCCCTGTGCTCTTTGGGATCAAGAAATATGCTGACTCATTGTGGGAAATTGTGAAACAGCGTGACCTACAAATTAATATGAGGCAAAACCTGATCGAAGTGAGGGCAGATAAGCAAGAAGCTGTGTTTGAAAATCTTGACAAACCAGGCGAAACCAAAGTGTTTCAGGTAACTATCACTGTGCCTCGACAGAAGCTTTTCCTTCCTCTTCATTTTAGTGGGAAAAGAAACTCCAGTGAATAATCCTTAAAACTGATTTTCTGTATTAGTATGAAATGCTTCATGTCACACCACCAATGGGACCCAATCTGGTGGTTAAAGGCAGTCAGCTGGCAGATGAAGTTGGCTGGTTGGACGTCAGCAAAGACAACCTTCAACATAATAGATATCCAAATGTGTTTGGGATTGGAGACTGTACAAACCTGCCCACAGCCAAAACAGGAGCTGCTGTCGGTGAGTGATTATCGTGTCATTAGTTCAACATTGCATTAACGCAACTCTAGAATTCACTCAATATCGGCTTACAATTCATGCAGTCATATCCCTTTTTAACTGCTTGTGTTTTTTGTATTTGAGAGGGACTTTCAGTTAGTGTATTGCACAATTGCCTATTGTATTTACTGGCGATTATAAAAACATAAACCACACCCTAAAAAGCTTGTAGTGAAGGGACACTTCTCAGTATCTGCTGGATTGTATTATTATCTCAGTTCACCTCTGTGCTTTTGCTCACTTTTACGATTATATTTTCCAAATAAATGTTTTGCACATGATACAAATGCATAGTAAAGTTTAACCCTTGGATTCTTGCCAGCTGAAACTGTCTGTGTTTATGCCAGTTCCTGTCTGGTAACTGGATTAAATGATGGGAAGTGCTTGGCAACTTTAGATCACTGATGATGACATTGGGGTTGTAAAACATTCCTTATCACTTCCTGTACAACTTCAACGTGACTACAGTAAAGAATTAGTCTAATCATGCCCACCATGTTTACATTCCAGGGTGAATTCACAAAGAAACGATTGCAGCAGCTGATGGCGCCATAAATTGCGCATCACTTGCTATTCTACCTGGTCCAATTCACATAAGATATTTACATTGCAACTCACGGTTACATTGCAAGTTTTGAACACACCTGACACTTCATGAAGGCTCAACAAAGAGAACATGTGGGAGGCCCAGATATTTGTGCTATGCTAGGCTGATGTTAAGTTTCCATGTCCTTATTCTCGGCCCACTATAATTAACCCCACATGCAAGTGGATTATTAGCATGCATAGATGGATGGTACAGAATGTATGTGTAGGATGAATTTGGAAAACTTGTTAGTCTTTTCAATTCCTAATAAGAGAATACATAAAAAGAAAAGCTTACCCTTGTTTTCAAATATGCAGCTGCACAGTCTGCTATTTTGAACAGAACCATCAGCCGAGTACTGAAAAATGAGAAGCCAGACAGAACGGTAAAACCTCCTTTCTTTTTGATTTTGAAACATGGTCTAACTTCTCAGAAGTACTTCTGTTGTAAAAATCTACAAATACATAAGCATTGGTCTCCTTGTTTACAGTATGATGGCTACACCTCATGCCCATTGGTCACAAGCTACAACACAGTGATTCTGGCAGAGTTTGATTACAACGGACAACCACTGGAAACATTCCCTGTGAACCAAGCCAAAGAGAGCAGAATCATGTACCACATGAAAGCTGATGTGATGCCTCACCTCTACTGGCACGGGCTACTACGGTATGTATAACGTTGATTAACAAAATTGTAATAGTTGTTAGTATGAATCATACCAAATGTTATTATTTGTATTTATTTCTCTTATGTCAGGGGCCTGTGGGGTGGACCAGCACCATACAGGAAAATCCTTCATCTCGGGATGAAATGATACCATCCATTTGCAAGTTGATACTTACATTTCCACTTCTTTTAGGGAAAGAAGTAGCACATTATCTCCATCATTATCTGAAAGGGTGGACACTTGCGTGCTAATACAGTGGTGGCCTCGACCTCATGACTAATCATAACAAATGTTTGCATATTTTTTAACATGTAGCAAGTAACTCCCTGTAATAACAATTGTATCTGAATCTATGTAGCTTTTAGCTGCTAATTGGTATTTTTTGGTTCATTTGGCCGCACATTGAATGTAAGGATGGCTGCATTGATAACCCCAATTATCCAACCAACAATGACATTTTTATATTAGAGCCTAGAGCAAAGGTTTTTAGAGTTATTTTTTTATTTGCCACCTAGGTGTACCAGTGTATTTTATAAGCCTTCTTCACATAAGTCCCAAAGCCGAATAGGTATAGCCAGGCTCTTTGAAAGTCATCTAACCTCTTGCTGCAGGGTATATAAGTTAATGTTGCCTACCTAGAGCCAAGAAACTGACCCTTGAAATGATCCCATTGTGTATAATTATTAACAACTACAAATGCTGGCATTTTGGTAAAATTGCATGATTTTTTTTTCACGATATTGGAGGTATACTCAACTCTACAGCTGCAAAATGTGTGTATTGGTGAAAGTCTGTTATTGTGTTTGTAGTGTAGCCATTTTTCCATTTCATACAGTGTTCAGGTTTGTTGCCAGTGTGTGCGGTTCTATATTTAGTTAGTTTTGTGTGCTTCCAACATGAGGGATTTTTTTCTTGGGGAATGGCCATGAAAATGACAAGTGCTTTTCTATAATCATTAAAATGAATGTGTAAATATATAAACCCACTTTAATTGCTATAACAGAACAAATAAATAATAAAACCGTAAATATTTCGTTAGTAAAATTCCTACCCTGTTGTCTTTGTTATTTTTCATCCAAATAATGTGCATGACAAATTGAATGTTTTATTTGATTTACAGTAGTTTTAGTGTGATAGTAGTGTCTACTATTCTTGAGTCCCTGATTAATATTATCACTTAAGACCATAGACTTTATAGGTAAAGAAACAATCTTTCACAATCATCTCTATGTCATATTCAAATGTAAGGTAGACTGTGCTAAATGTGCTGTACATGCAGACCATGTTTATTCTGATAGGTGTTGTAGCAGAAGTAGGCTACTTAAGTGATTTTCAAGTTTTGCCAATTTACTAATCAATTAGATGTTGTTGAAACAATAGATGAAAAAAAAGGTATTTTAATAATGAAAACTTTTGGAACTCCTTGGTAAAAGAACAAAAATAACTGGTCCTATGTGGCCCTTCATGGAATAATGTACAGAAGAACCTACACTTGTCACGGCTGAATAAATCAATTTGAAAGGATCGTGAGAATGTGGTTACTCTTAGAAATACACTGAAATCGTAAAAAAAGATACCTGCTAATGCATTATAACTGTGTATTGCATATTAACAGGATCTTAAGATGCTTTAACTGTAGTATGGATCTGTATTTGTCTGTAATTCACATGTTTCTATTTCAACCATGGCAGCCCGCGTCATTCTTGAAAAGCATTTTTAATCTCAATGTAATCCACTTGTAGTCGCACAGAAGCACCGGCAGGGATAACGTTTGGTAGTGAGCCTCGGTCCAGCTGCACACACAACAACCATTTTTCTTCTGTTGACTCCGCTCTCCGCCACGTTGGTTCTCCGTTACGTCTGTGTCGCATTCCGCTGCGCACCACCAGCGTTATGTTTGTGATGAGGCGGGAAATGGCGTCCGCAGACATGTTTGGTCTGTGAATACCGAGCGACAGGCACCGCTGGCAGCAACAACACGGCCCGACCTCTACCGGTGGCCCGCCACGGTCGCGGCCGATAGCTGCCAACACTGCGGCAAGTTTTGAAGAGCTTCCTCGATCATCTGTAAGTAAACAACAACGTCAACATGTAAACAAAAAGGTTTGTCCCTGATAGCCTGACTGCTAGCGGCTAGTGTTAGCCCGCGAAGGGGGCGTAGTCTAAAGGCTGAAAATAATAATTATGGACTCGTTAGCTAGAGCTTAGCTATGTGATAAATGGCTTTATTTAACCGATGAATTAAAGGGCATTTTGTATGTGAACGACACACATGTTTACGGGGACAAGTGTGAGACGTGCTGTGGGAACTGTCGTGAATAATGTCACGGCCTTGCTTTGCTGCCATTGGCGTTTTGTTAGCCTGAAAGCTAACTGTAGCTGCTTGTGTTAGCCAAGCACTCAGGAAGTGCGCCGGCCGTTGAAGGTGAATTAGTAGTGGCCAAACGGTGGCACTACAGCTTCCGTGATGTCATTTTGCCCAAAAATACTTTCCCCCATTGATTTACATTGGGAAAGACAGGTGTCTAATTCAGCGTATATATATTTGAATAAGCTCAATAAACTAACCAGCACGAACAAGTGTATAGCCCGTATTTAAATCACTAGGGAATAAAAGTTGTAATAGGCGTTGAACGGTTGAACCCCGTATCCAGAGTAATGTTCTCTCTCCATTCATTTGACATGAGGCGGGGCTTAAAGAAAACTGAATTGCGCGTGCTCTATAATTAAAAGGCCCCGGATGATCCGGGTACTTTCTGAATCTTCAGTCGCTCTGTTTTGAGCTTCATGCGCCACTGAGCAACTCTCATAGGAATGAACGGGGTCCCGCCTCTGTATTCAGTTTTCTTTATACATTCACCGTGTTAACTAGCCCTATAGCCACCGACAGCATATTTTTAAATACATTCTGATTGATGCAGATATATTCAGCTGACAAGTGGCAGTAGTGGCTAAATAAACCATTGGCTTGTCCTACCATAGAAGGCATTTTGGTTTATTAATCAAACCGGAATGTAATGCTAAAAACCAGCAGCTAGCTAACGTTAGCGCTATTTGACGTTGTTGGCGTTAACAGAGCCTGATGTTACATAACGACAGTGAGGGATGCTGTTATGCTATCTGATAAAGCAACAAGTAGATTACAAAGCTGAGGTACTGTCCACTAAATATGCATTTGTACCACCCCCAGCTCGATATGAACACAATGAAGGCCTCGCATCCGTTTATAATTCAGTGTTTATCGGGTAGCGTTATCGGGGAGCCCACTCCACTGACATTTGTCGCTAAAATCAACCTCTGCTCTCAATTTAGTTTATAATCCCGTTACATGATTACACCACAACATCCGATGTGGTTATGACTATAGTAAACCTCTGAAATCAACAGTTCAGTCGATCTACTAAATAATATTTGCCGTTGATTTATTTATTAGGTTTTGTTATTTGTACTCCTGTCCTAACACTGCAAACTCCCCCGCTGTGCCACTAATAAAGCATTATCTTACATCTTATCAGTATCTTCAGCTGACTTGCTCCATATTAGTTATTATTACGTAACAGTTTTAATAATTTGGTATCATCTAGCACACCTATTTGTATTGCTTGTATGTCATTTTTAAATTGTACACAAATATTTAGTTATATAAATTACATGAAATTGTATGTAGTTTTTCTTTTTTTAATAAATACACAATCTTTTCAATAATCAATAGTTTAGCAAGAATACAAAAGTCACATCATGTCTTTACAAGAATAGACATAAACAATGTTTATTATGCTGACAATTATTTTTAATGTATAGGGCAGGATATCAAGGCTTGAAATCAAGTATATGGTCAGATGCATCTTAATTACCAATTTTTTGTATCAAAGTTCTTGTAAAGCTGCTTCTGGTTCGACACACTGTTACGTTGAACAACTTCGTTCTTATGATCATTTGGAAAAAAAACATTTTGATATTTAAGAGAAAGTTATTATCCTCACTTTTAAAGCAATATTTAAAACTCCTTTTTTTTTCTGTTGTCAGATTTTTCTATGTGACGGTGAAGCATGATGAAGCTGAGAGTGCGTAAAGCTCCTCAGCAGCCACCCTTAGGCCGTTTAACCCACCCGTCCCCGACCAAACGGAAACACCGTGAAGTGGAGCCATCCCCCGTGAGAGGTCGAGGCAAAATGCAGAAGAATGAAACTGGCCTGTTCTCCACTATAAAGAAATTCATCCGTGGAAATGCTGTCAAGGTGAGCTTTCGTCTGGATTCACAGTTTTGTTTTTTCATTCTGTAACAAGAAATTCACAGTTTTGTTACGCAGTTTTGTGCCTTGGCTGCATTTTGTGATGATCATTTTAACCGGTGTCTCACACTTAATAGCTAGGAGTGTTTTTAGATGCTTGATATACATTCTAAACACACCCAACATTCTTTCGTACTGCTTGTTCTGGTAGTTCATATTATAATTATAAATGATCAGTTAATTGCCATCTGTAAAACCACATAGGTTTTGTTAACAGAGTAGGTCATGAGCATTTTTCAACAAAGCATCTACACAATTTGCTTTGCTTTACCTTTAGCCCCTTTCAGACATGCAGCTTCATACTATTGGGAGTATGAGAAAGGATCAAAGACACTAGATATCATATAAGATAGGATCTAGCTACATTTCTGAAACTCTACAGTCAACACAGTCTCAATTTAGTGTAGTCCCATTAATGTAAAAAGTGAAGCAGCACAAGTTAAACGATGCACAGTGAAATAAAATGCATTTTTCTTTACCTGCACTCTATACATTATTCTCACTATAATAATCACTAATTGAGTCTCTTATTATAATCATTTGAAGTTTTTCTTATTTGCAAGAGAAAAAAAGCCAACAAAAGCTGAAATAATGTGAACGATTAATAACTGTTCTGAATCCCTGTTTTTTCTCTTAGGTGGAGCAGGATATCCCCGCAAAGAGGAGTCGTATTGAATGTAATTCTGAGAGCGATCTCATTACTTCAACACCACAGACAAGAGGCCTTTCCAATAAAGCAGTCCCCAGAGTTTGCCGCAAAAGTCCAAATAAAGGTAAAGACAAAAGAAATGTGTCACTTTGACTACAGCCTAACGGAGCATATAGCTCTTCCAAGTTTAACAACAAGAAAAGCAGTAATATTTTCTTTTTTTCTTTTTAGATACAATGACCTGCAATAGTAAACCCCTGAAACCTAACGGTAAACTAGAGGTCCCCGTGGAGGTGGTGAACAGCCCGCCCCGCACCACCCTGCTGGGAACCATCTTCTCTCCAGTCTTTAACTTTTTCTCACCAGCAACTAAAACTGGTAAGAATCCTTAGACATCACTGTAAACAAATGACTTGTGTTACCAAACTATAATGAGCGCTCATTTCATGTTCAGCCACTCCTGGTTCAGACTCTCCTGGCCAAGCGATAGAAGCTGAGGAGATCATGAAGCAGCTGGACATCGAGCCGGCAGAAGAGATGCCCAGCAGCACCCTCACGTCCACAGAGGGCATCACTCCCTGTCACCCTGCACCCGTGTTACCGCAGAGGCTTCAGATGAACTCTGATACAACCATAGAACAAGGAGAAATAGTAACAGAAACGGACATGCCACCTTTAACAGGTAAAGACTTCATTCTCATCCTTTGTGAATGGCACGACATGTGGCTTTACAGTAGGATCTACTTTTGGCCACATAGATTTCCAAAGATGTCCCTGCTCTTTGGAAAGCTGTGTCGAGTCAGTTCTCAATGTCTGTGTCTTTAACAAACTGTTAACATGGTTGTAACCTCTGCTTTATGATTGGACGATAGAAAACCGATCTGAAACTGGAACTTTCAGGTTCTATGTCAGAAGTAAGAAAACTTCATTCAAAATCACATTGACAAACAAAAAACACAAAAGCTTTTGTCAACAATGTGTCATTTGTTTCACTCCATACATTTAGATAAGGGTGGTAATGGTTAAAAGATTGATAACATACTGAAGTTGTTTGCCAGCCTTTTAACAAACAACATTTCCTAAGCCCTTGAACATTATGGGTAAAAACATTTTCTTTTATCTTTTTGTTTTAAGTTCTGATATCATGAACTGTAGTGGATGAGGATGTGTGTAAGCATATAAACAGTAAACCTCAATTACAGCTTTAGGTTTAAGATTATAAATGTTAAATGAGTGATTGACTTACAGAAGATAGAGGAAGAGAGATATCACAAACGTGACATCATGACTTTGGTTCTTCTCTTTTCAAGAACATTTAATTTAACAGCTTTCCCACCTCTCTCTCTGTCTCTCTTCTCTGTCTCTCTCTCTCTGTCTCTCTCGTTCTCTGTCTCTGTCTCTCTCTCTCTGTCCCTCTCTCTCTGTCTCCATCAGCTCCTGGCTGTATGCCGGGCGGTGTTTACCCTCACACGTTACCTGCAGCTCCTCCTGAAACCTCATACGAAGAGGAATGGGAGGTTTTTGATCCGTAAGTTGATTGACATTGATTTACAAATACAACAGCCTTTACAAAATAAGGAGATTTAAATTGACACTTATTTTGTGGTTTCATTTTGAACTTTTAAAAAAACATTCTGTGTTCAGATGTACAGTCTCACTCCCAAGGTGACATTGCCCGCTGCATGTATCATTTCAAACCTCTAGATGGCAGCAGAAACAAGACTTTGATCCTTTGTCTGACCACTGTGTGTGTTGATACATGATGCCATGTTGAAGATGCTGTGCTTCATTTGAGCAAAGATTTGTTTCTTACAGTTGATTCACGTAAACCTCATCTTTAAATGGTTGCAGACCCCTGTAGTGCTGAAGTTAAATAGACATTTTCTTTAAGTGGTGAAAAGACAAATGTGTTGCCATTACTTCCTTTTTTTCGTCACAATGCCCAACCCAATATTTAAAATGTTTCTTTTAAATGTAGTTCTTTGTTGACACATCCTTTGTTTGTTTTGTTACTGAGGGTCTTTTTATTTGCTTTAAGGTACTTCTTCATCAAACACGTGCCTCCGCTGACAGAAGAGCAGTTAACACGCAAACCAGCGCTACCTTTGAAAACACGCAGCACTCCAGAGTTCTCTCTCGTCTTGGATCTGGTAAACAGTCTCAAGTACCTTGTGATGTATATTCAAATCAGAAATAATGTTTTTTGTACTGATTATTTCTTTGTTTCTGTTTTCAGGACGAGACTCTGGTCCACTGTAGTTTGAATGAGCTCGAAGACGCAGCCCTGACGTTCCCTGTGCTCTTTCAAGATGTAATATACCAGGTAACAACTGTTAACTGTCATTCTTTAATCAAATGATCTACCTCATGTATCTGTTGCATTGTTAACATTTATTCTGCTCTGTCCTTTTATGTGAAGGTGTATGTTCGGTTGAGGCCCTTCTTCCGTGAGTTTCTTGAGCGCATGTCTCAAATGTATGAGGTCAGTTGCATCTTTTATTTCCAAAATAACAGTTCATATACCTGCTCTAAATGTACGTTTTATTCAATTATTGATGCCGTCCATTACAATTTCAGATTATTCTCTTCACGGCTTCAAAGAAGGTGTACGCCGACAAGTTGCTCAACATCTTGGATCCGAAGAAACAGTTGGTCAGGTCAGTGACGACACAAGAGTCTGCTTTTAAAGGCCACATGTCATGCTTTTCCGGTTATTACCCGTCCCCTTGTGTGTTATGAAGGTTTTTCTGCATGTAAACGGTCTGCAGAGTCAAAACCCTCAAAGTACACCCTGTAGCGAGTAAAACTCTAACACAGAAAATAACTCCCCAAAACGCCTCGTTGGTGAAACGTCATCATGACGTCATCGTCATTTGATTCTTCCGGGTACGGGTTCATTTGGTAAATGGGCCAATCCGTGGAGCCGTTACGTTACGTCCGCGGAGCCGTTACGTTAAGCCCCCGCTGATTGGTCCAAATTGACCAATCCTCACACACACACTCAGTGCAGGCAGCTCTGCTGATTTCTGCTCCGTGCCTCAGGCTGATAACAGACAGTTGGGATCGAGCGAAATTCTCTCTGCAGACCCATTCTCACAGCGTTTATCAAACTATAAACCTTTTTCTTACTCAATATCAAGCCACACTTATTGTTTTTATTTTGGCTGTGACTTTGTGTGTGTTCAGGTTGAGTTTGGCTGTGTTTGGCTGTGTATCGCTAAACAAGGAAATCACGGAGGGGGGGAGGAGCTGCAGCGAGCCGTTTAGTGGAGTAAGTGAATACTGCTGAATTCACATAGTTTACAGAGGTGCTGTATGCGAAACCAATGTGAGTTTGGAAAATTGCACAGTATTTTTCTATTTTAGTATACCTCAACAATGGAATTTATGATCAGTTGAAATGGCCATTGACACCTCTCCTTTTAAGCTTTAAAATAAATTATTTGTTTTACTGAATTACAAATCTAGAGGAAATGTTGTCCAAGTTTCCACCAAGGAAATTCAAACTAGCTGGTTATCTCAACTTCGACCTTGAAAATTAATAAGGATTTACAGGGTTCTTACGGTCATTAAAAACCTGGAAAAGTCATGGAAATTAAAAATGCTAATTCCAGGCCCTGGAAAAGTTATGGAAAACAATATGTTTCCCAAAGTTCTGGAAAAGTCATGGAAATGTAACTAAAGTTGCATCAAATATAATTTATATTTTATCAAATCGGCGAAATAGTAATACTATAATGATAATAAATACTGTATAGTAATTAAACGTAAAATGGCATTTAACTGACGAGGTTGCTTCAGCCTGTAGAAGCTAGTAAGCCTACTATTTGATTTGTTTTAGATAGGCACAACTGTTTGCCATGTATATAAATGTTATGTTCATAAATGTTGTATGTGACGGGACTACGGATAGAAATAAGCTCAAAGCTCAAATCCGGCTCATTTACATTTAAAAGCATTGTTTTGTTTAAAATGTTCATTAATGTGCACTGTCCCGGTTCAAATAAACGATTCAATGAAACATGTTTCATATGCAGGATCTAATAAACCATTTTCAGTGGTACGCTGAGAAAGAGTAATTTTTTTGGTCATGGAAAATTAGGTAAAGGTCCTGGAGAAGTCATTGAGAAGTCATGGAGAAGTCATGGAAAATCATTGGTGAAAAAGTGTATGAACCCCGGGACATACATTCAGCTTAAAAAAATCGCTATCTATTCAAATGTTTTTAACAGTCTCAACAATGAATAATGCTGCGTAACACCAAAAGTACTTCCTCATTGTTGTTCTTTTTAATAGATGTCTGCATATTGCTGTTGCTGGTTTTCAAGTTGATCAAGTTTGCTTGTTGTAGAAGGCTAAAAACATTTGAAACGAGCATCAATAGTTTCTTGACGTTCGTGCTCCTCCACACCTCTGACTTTAATTCATATTTAGCCATGAATATAACATGCCTGGATGGACGCTGCTGTAGCTTCCTCTTCCTTTGTCCAATGAACAAATGAGAAGAACTGGTTATGCATCGGAAAGCAAACAATCTCTGTTCAAATAAGGCACTAATCCTTTAGCTGCTTTATACTTTCTATGAAGTCTTGTCCCCGTAAGTAGAAGTGTAAATTCTAGTCACTTAACTTTAAAGCAACAGGGCAAAATGATTATACTGTTTTTAAAAACAAGTGAGGATAATCAACACATTTAATACGCAATGCTTTTATCCAGAATAGACTTTTTAAACATTCGACACCAAGGAGATTATGCTGTCACTTCCTTTTTGTTTGATCTAAAGAACTTGTTGAAAATGTATTAACTGAGAAATGTTTTTGTTGTTTTTAGACATAGGCTATTTCGTGAGCACTGTGTGTGTGTTCAAGGAAACTACATTAAAGACCTAAACATTCTGGGACGGGATCTTTCCAAGACCATAATAATCGACAACTCACCCCAAGCCTTCGCCTATCAGGTAACAAGTCTTTATCTACTTGATTAATCCTTTTGAAATATAAGTTGTATTTGACTTTTGACTCAGTGATGCTACAGCACAGATACTGTGTCTTTTGCAGCTTTCCAATGGAATCCCTATAGAGAGCTGGTTTGTGGATAGAAATGACAACGAGCTTCTGAAGCTGGTCCCTTTCCTGGAGAAGCTGGTGGAGCTGGTATGTGTCTAGCTCTTTATCACCATAAGCTGACAAAAACACTATTAACCCCTTCAGGGCTCGACATTATAAATGGCCCGCTGGCTCGTCAGCACTATTCAGACACCCCGGGCCAGCATAACGTACTTTGCACTTGCCCGCTCGGGCCACTAAAAATATTGTTTAAAAAAAAACAAATGGTCCTGTGGTATAGGTATTTTGACAAGCAATTTTGTTCAATAGTTTCGTTTATTAACGCTACAACATAGCGTTTCGTGAGGCCGTTGTTGGGTGAAAAGCAAACAGCTGTTTTTGCTGCGGAGCCGAGCGCAGTGCAGCAGTCTCCCGTGTGGGAGCGCGCTCCTTAACTACAGACTTTAGGGAAATGTCCCAGAAGATTAGGAGAATGAAGGTTCTAATATAATCTGTTACATAGCCATTACATGTCTAACTCCTAATGACAGGAAGGCAGAAAGCGCATTATACAAATAATAATACTCATAATAATAGCAGACATTTTTTAACAATGACCACAATATCATTATTTTAATAAACCTAATATGAACAATTGAGGAAAATGAGGAAGAACTGATGATTCAAATGTTGTAGTAAAGTAGTTGTAGCATAAATGACTATGGCAACAAATGTGTTCATTTTCTTCATTATTAGTCGATTCTTTTGGACGAATGCTCCGGGCCAGTGGTCACATGGTGGGGCCAGTGAGAATGTTACCCTTAGTGTCTACCCCTGCCCTCAGCCCCTTCTGGTTATTCCCACGATAATATTTAATATATCATTTTACACAGGAACTTAATTCCATTTACTTATTAGCCACTTCATTAAATAAGTGCAAACGTGTCGTGAGATAAAACATCTGACTTGGCACCCAAAATGCTGTCAAGACTTTCGTGTATAAAGGCCGTGCAACGTCCATTATTATGACCCGTAAAGAGGAGAAGGGAAAAAAGGCCCAGAGAAAACCAATACTCTTCCCTGGAGATCTGAGTTGGTGCCATACAAATATTATTCCAAGACTTCTGGTTGGCTAATATGGCAGGTAATATGCAGTTGGAATTTCTACGCGACAAATGAAAGACTTGACAGATTGGCACCTCATTTAGACCACAGGCGACCCCTGCAGGGAGTTCATGTCATAATATAGGTTTTCTGCTAACCAGCATCTCTGTGACATCCGGTTTGATTTGTCTGCCTCTCCCGTTGAGAACCGTAAAACTCATACGATATTTTTTTGATCCGTTTCCCTCTTTTTCACAGAATGAAGATGTCAGGCCGCACATCCGAGAGCAGTTTCGTTTGCACAACCTCCTTCCTCCAGACTGATGACCTCATGTTCATCTCTCAGTCCAACATGGTATCAACATTGGAAACAAACGAAAAACAGACTCCTAGAAGAATATATTAAATGGATTTCTCTTTGCAAACATTGCCATTATTATACATTTTTAAATCATGCAAAACATTGAAAGATTTGTTGAGTCAAAAAAAGCCCTGGATGTTTTTATACAAACACAATCAGACCAGATTCAGAACAAACTGCTCGCAGCGGCAGACTTTCCCTTTTCGCTCGCTTCTTTTTAGTGCACCTTTCTGGGAGGCGGCTTCCTGGAAGGTATTCTGTCTTTTAAGAACCATTTTGGATTGACTAACTGAATGTCACGCAGTGTTGGATTTTATGGACCCTGGTGGCTTCGGCCTCACCTTGAACAGCCAGTCAAACCTGTAAAATATTCACTCTATTTACCTGTAAATATATGTACATATTTTTTTTTCCTTCAAGGTTTTTAAGTCCTTTTTATTTTGACTTCGGATTTTAGTATGTATTCTTCGATTCGGTTGCTTTTATAAACAAACAAAAGGTTAGTGTGTTTTGTTTGAAGTTGTTGATAAACGGCTGCATTTCTGTTGTATGCCTGCATTATTCCTGTGATGCTTTAGTCCATTACAAGCAGTTGTCTGTAATAAGGTGCAGTTTAAAAAAAAAAAAGTCTCTTTGGGAGGAAAGTGTTTCTGAAACAATATTTTAATGTAATGTAAGCTAGACTTGGGTCACAACTGAATACAAAGCCATAATGGCAGAATGATAATTTTGAAGATTTGTATTTGACAGTCCATTTCTGATTTCGACACCTCGATCGTCCTCTTTAACGAGGGCTGGGGTGGGGGGGGGGTTCAGGCATCTTGCACTTTGACATCCAGCCCTTTGTAAGTTGATGTAAAAAATCTTGTCACTTTTCTATACAGGTGTGTATCACCTCAATTTGTTATGTGGGGGGGGAGATAAAATTGTAGCACCAGCAAATTGCCAACATGTTTGCTTTGAAATCTTGTTTTCCAAGACGTCTTGTATGTGGGATCTTTACGATGTAGGAGTCACAAGTTTTATTCACTATTGAATGATCACTCCTGTTGTATTCAGTGTTACTCAATGGTTTCCTTGAAAATAAATACATTTTTATACGACTGAGAGCCTCCTAGTAATTATTCAAATGCATGTTTTGATTTGGCAATGTGGATTTTTGCCCCAGGCAGATGGTATGTTGTTCTAGTTTAGCAATACTGTAATAAAAGCATACATGATAATGGAGCTTGTCACCTTGGAAACAAAATATCAACTACAATAATTCTTATTTGTTTTGTTACTGCATGGAAATACTCAAGTAAATACAAGGACCTCAATATTGTACTGAAATACATTTAGTAAATCAAAGGTTTTTAATAATAACCCTAGTTATATTTCCCCAATGCATTTATGTTTAAAAAGATCATGCCACACTGCAAATACTTTGACACTACAGAAGAGTGACTGCATAACTTCATTCATCAGATTACTAATAGAGAAAGTGATTTACTGACAGAATACTTTAGAGACACTCAAATTGTTAAATGTGTTTTTGTGAAACATTTTTAATATAATGTAGCCTATGGTGTAAACACTGGCTCTTTTTTCATCAAGCTTTGAATACTAATTGGATGAGCTGAGATAGGCTAACTATTCCCACAAACTAATTATTTAAATATCAAATGTGTTACATCATTTCAGAATGTTGGCTTGACTTAAAAATAAATGAAAAAATATGATATGGATATAAGGTAATAATATTAATAGTAATACAATATTAATAATTATAACTATCATAAAACCATCATTACATGTCTTGTTATCTGAACATTGAGTTGTAGGATTTTTTTTTTGTTGCTTTCTTTTCTTTTCACCCTGGAAATGGGTGTATGTACATATGTACATTATGTTTGTGTATATATATGTTTAATTTGTATGTATTTAATTATGGATTTCTCTTTATCCTGCAACTGGATGACTAACGGCTGGGCTCTGTATAAGCTATGCTTTCTGCCCTCCCGCTTCTACTAATTATGTTTATTGCTCGGGTGTATAAATTGTCAAATTGTTGAAATAGTAGAATAATAATGGTAAATTAAGTGCGAGGCAATACGTTTAGTTTGAGTTACTTTTCAAACTCCAAAAATTATTAAAAGCCCTTTTGAAGTTCAATAAGGTGGTAAATATTTGGCCATCTAACAATCCCCTTGTGTCTGAAATACTGAAGTGGGATTTATGAATGAACTTATTGTGTTCTGCAGCTTCTTGGAACCCTGTAAAAAGGAAGCCAGATAAAAAGAATAAGGCATTTATACTGACACATCCAGTGTAATTTAATAGATATCCAGTGACAGTAGTCTCCTTTTATTATTATGTACACACCTGTCTGAGTTTTTATTCAGAGATACGGCGCTGCGAGATGTCCTGATCAGATAACATGCTGATGTGGTGATCCTTTTGTTCTTTTAACAAATAGGTCATTACCTGATTGTAGGTGTGCACTGAATTGCCCCCTCCAGAGGTCATGTGACTCCAAACACAATGGGGGCCAGTCTTCATTAGACTTATCTAACAGGTGTTCAAAAGAAAGAATTATTTCAAAACAAAATCACACTGTTGATAAGATAAGACTGTGTATTTAGAGTGGAAACCCCTCTGCCCTCATCTATTGGCTGCTGGGTGGGGGGTGGAGGTTGTGGCTCGTAAACTATGAAGTTAGTGTGTTATCCCGGGGGCCCACGTGTATATAAGAGGTGCAGACAGGTGTTCTCCCCTCAGAATAATCAGGTTGATGAATAATGTGGATGCTCTTCTTTCTGAGTGCCTTGTTGGGGATCGTGGGGTCACAGGAAACGCCCTCTGCTGCAGCTCAGCAGCTCCAGACCCTTCACTGCCCGCCCTGCGAGCGAATACACTGCTCCACCCGCCGGGCGCTGAAGCTCCAGTGTAAAGGGGGCATCACGACAGGTGTGTGTGGCTGCTGCCCCGTCTGTGCCCGGGCGGAGGGGGACACCTGCGGGGGGACGTGGGACTATCTGGGCAAATGTGACGAGGGCCTGCTGTGTGTTTACCAGGAGTCAGGAGCAGAGGACAAACCAGACACAGAGCGCAGAGGCGTCTGTGAAGCAGGTGAGATTAAAGTTTATAACCTCAATTAGTGTCAGGCAGGTAATGTGATGACATTTGAATTACTAATTATTTGGAATATGCCACGGTGAGCCAAATGTTTTCATAGGTTCTAATTTAATTTATAATAAGACACAGCATCACAACAGTCAATATGTACACAAAAGATTAATAGCATTACCCAAATGTATAAATACTCAATTACAAGTAAAAGCCCTGTTTTCAAAATGTTACTCAAGAAAAAGTAAAGAAGCATCATTAGAGGAATGTACAAAAAAAATTAAAACAATAAAGGTGTCAATCATGCAGTAGAATTGCTCCTGGCAGTGTTACATTTATATTTACTATATTCATTGCAATATTTCTACAGATTCATTGAAATATAAGCTGCATTTTGTCACATGACTTTATTCAAACAACTCATTCTTAAGGCTGTCGAGTGGATGACCCTGTTAAAAACACTAAAATAAATATTAACAGAGAAAAGTAAAGAAGAAACAAATATATATACATATGTGCTGCATATTTAAGTTGTTAATGGTTGAGGGAGAGATTGTACTTTTTGTCAGTTTGAATCATATATATTTAAAAAAGTCCTAATATTTATTTTAAATGTTAACTACGATAGCCATGAAATAAATGTAAATAAAAAGATGTTCCTCTAAAATCCAACATCAGTCACTATTGTGGTGGGAATGGCGCCAAAATGGTGAATGTAGTTTATGAGGTGTGAAGCCTGATAGTGTGTCAAGGCTTCCTTTGATTCAAAGGGTTCTTCTATCAGTCAAACCATAATGACGCCTGTTATCTCCTCAGGATGAAAAGAGTTGTCACCGTTATTGATACGATATCAGACGTAGCACAAGATAAGACTTTTTATATTTTGTTGCTGCACAGTAAAATATGTAAATATGAAAATGTACATATCTAATCGGCCATGTGAGTTGCAAGTCCTAGACTTTCTTATTACGTTTTTAATGTTGTTTTATGCAGTGATTGAATCATTGGATCCAGAGAGCTGTCACCCAGAGTGCACCAGGGCGTACTGTCAGGCAAACCACACGGAAATCTGCTCTGCCAGGTAACAAAAACTAACCAAAGAAAGACGATTTCCCTATGATATCTTCCCCTTATGCATTGCTAACAGGAATCTAAATGTCCTGCATTGTAGGCTTGTCTCTCTGGAGAAGACAGCATGCCAGGGCTCCTGCCAACACACCTCCTGTTCAAGCTGTCTGCTCCTGAAACCCCCATCATGCACTCAGACCTGCACCCCCGCTGACTCATCGTGCCTGCGCCAGTTTGGGAAGTGTGTGCACAATCACCTGAAAGCCACTCATAACACTGTATGCAACAACAACCTGCAGGTAAGAATACATCACATCACAAAGCCTTCATTAAAAGTATTTCTGCATCATGCTGTGCACTTTTCTCATTAATCAAACACTTTGTCTTTCTTGTGTTTCTTTGTAGAGTCATCCTGAGGGGCATTTTCTGTGTCTGGTCCCCGCCTGTCCAAACACAGTGAAGGTGTAAAAAGAGTACATTTTCATTGGTTCATGTAGCAAAATGGAAAAAGGCAGCTATATATAAACTTTGTGTATAACTTCAATATTTTTTTATCAAACAATCCCATTTGTAAGCAATGTTAACTGAATAAAAGCTGTGAAATGTATAAATGTGTAAATCATTGAAAATAAAATGGTGTGTCGTGTCACTTGATGTATATCATTCAATTCAAATTCAACTTATTATCGGTTAGATTGTGTGCTCCATGTTGTTACATTGCTGCACAACACATTTCACCTAGTGGACACAAAGTTGAAGATTCATAAGATTTAAGATCAGATCAGATCTAAAGTACAAAATCAACCTGCCTTGTTAATTTCTCTTTAAAAAATGATTCTACTTCGTATATTTGGACTCGATTAATAGTACAGTGCAATAGTATTATTATTAGATAGAGTTTTACAGCCTTTGGTACAAATCAAAAATATCTCACTTGGAAGTATAAAAAAAAAACTAATCACATTCAAATAAGCCTCAGCAGTACTTTGGATAAAGTGCTAATTAGCTAATTTTAGCATGCTAATTGTGGTTAGCTAAGATAATGAATAAGGTCAACAAAACCTGCTTAACTTCTTCATGATGTTAGCATGTTGATATTAGCATTTAAGTTTAGTGTAAGAAGTTTGACAATCATGAACTAAGACATGTGCAATTGAATAAGTAGAAGCAATGCAGAAATATTTATATTTCAAAAGAAAGAAAAATAATCTTGAGGCAGAGAAATTAAGTGGAATAATTTGGTTTCAACAATTTAAATGGAACCATGAAATCAGTCTGGCACTGTTTCCATTTTGGGAGTTTTGTCTGGGTCACAGGGGAAATGAAGTGTCTGGAGTCCCCTCTGCCATCACTGCCCCCCTGACAGATGATGGTTATTGAATAACATACAGTTTATGAGGCAGCTATAATGAAGCTTGCACAGAAAGGGAATAACATTTGGACTAACAATGGACAGTTAGGTCTTCAGAGGAGAAACAGTGTATCTGAAAGATTTCCCAACAAGAAATATATGTTTTAAATCAAAACAAAGACCTGCATTTTCTTTCATCTCCGTTTAACTTTGTCAGTCAGGTGAATCGTTGAATAAATAATGGAAGAGTGTGCAGCAGCTACTTGTCTTGTATGTGCTTTCAGTATTGTACAAGCAATTATGCACACATTGATGAAAAAGGTAGTCTAATTGTTTATAAGGCTGGCTTTATTAGCACAAAATATGACATTTAATGCTTAAACTTCACAAACGTTTCTCTTTGTGAAGTGTGTAAGTATCGTTGAACGAATAATTTCACTTTTTCAGTTATAAAATGGTCCTCTTACATGTTTATGGCAAACTATAAAACACCACCAACGTTCTCTTCTTTTGTATGTTTTTCTCTGCAAACACATTGTGACACCAGGTATTAGTGGGACTGTCTGTCACCAAAGCAGGCCGCCTGTGTTATCAATCCCATATAGCTGTCTCTTTTTTCTTTTACTGATAAAAACATTGGATAACAAAGGACTGTTTGCATGCCAGAGGTAATAAATGTGCCCCTGTCTGAGGAAACCCATGTTAAAGTTTGAATACGACACAAAACAATAGAAAAGTACAATAGATGATTATGAAAGAGTGACCTTCAAGTATGCTTTATGTACGGGAAGCAGCTCGAACACGATTATTCTCACCATGCCTGCATAATGAGTGGTACTCATTTTAAGTCAAGCCACCATTTTGAAGATGTATTTAAAAAGGTATAATAAGGAACTTCTCCGCATCGATAAGTATAATGACAAAATAAAAATACATTTTGTCGAGTTGTGTACTGTACTTACACAATCCAACAAGTTTCCCAAAGTTTTAGAACTTAGAGGAATGTGTCATTTAAATCAGGTAAAGACCAACTAAGTCAACTTTGAAACCAAATAAAATCACTCAAACCTGTGAAACTTTAATCAAAAGTATAGCTTTATTAGTGTTCAAAATCGTAACAAAATTTCAGAACATTTAGGCTATAAGCCGATATACAGTTTACCTTCTTCACTATTATAAAGATATAGAAGAATATCTGAAGATTTGATAAACGAGGCTTTGTGGCCTTCCTGTGATCCGTCATTATAAATACAGCATGTCAGCACAACTACAATAGCTGTCTCATATAGCTTTAATAAACCTAACCATTCTATTTAATACCTTAAAATTAGACTTAAATCATGACAAATTAAAAAGGTCCCTACCCACAACTGAGCAATACAAAATCATAAGATTAAAAGAGAAAATGTGGAAATTGTCATTAGTGCCGTACCATGGGATCCCAGACACAGATGAGTCAATGCAATCAGTAAATGTGCTAATAACTCTCAGTAGGTTTACTTAAGACTTAAATCAATCAAAACGAGATGCTCTTTGCTGTGCAGTTATTTAAACAATATCTTTTTTTGGTTAGTAAGACTAAAACCACACAGCAACATTTCTGCTCTAAAAACAATCAAACCAAACTAATTACAGATGGAAAATTGCATAACATTTTCAAAATGCAAAATGGTTTTGATTCCCCGTTTCAATTTGATTCAAACATAATGTGATCCCAACAGCTACACTGAAAAGATCATGGGAATATAGTTATTATGGTTTTGTGAACAATGGAGAGAATGATTGTAGAGAGAAAACCGTATAAAAGGTGCATAAAACATTATCTTTGCTCAGGCCTCCAGTCAGTCTGTGATCAGGAAGGCACTTCTGTCGGTTGTCTTGTCACCTGAACAGTCGGCTCCAAAAGGAAATGAAGGTGGTGGAGTTAAAGGCACCGATGAATATGAGCAGCAGGATGTAGAGACTCATCATGATGGCAAAATGGTGTCTGAGGAGCCAGGAGGTGCTGCGGGAACGCCTGGGGACAAAAACAAGAAGGACATCCTGTTTCCCATAAAACCAAAAACAATGGCAAATACTGTTCTGGTTTTTTCAGCAATCAATTTCTCAAGTATATTCTTTTTTTTTGTTACTTTTTGTTTAGGCAACAACAAACATTGCAGAGTTTTTTGTGTATTTCTGCCAAACTGCTTTAAGTGTCTTTCTTTTAAAAGGACAGTACCAAATAGTTATAAGCAAAGATGCATCATTCATTTTGTTTACATTCAACATTTGAATTAAGTTATATAATTAGTGAATTATGGACCATACTGCCAAAGATAAGAAGCATTCCCCGTTTTTCTTATTCAATAAAATATTCTTTGAATGACATTTGCGTTGTGGAGTGCCGTAGAAAGACAATGCTGTGTTTCTGTTCAACAGGAATGAGAACAAGTGGTTTTGGATCCTGCTTGCTTCGAGGAAGTGAACATTAAGTTGAACCTTTTTCCCACTTTCCCCATTTTGTTGCTCGGCAGCACTAGCAATGATTCATAAATATTTGCACTTAAAAGTATATTTTTAAGAAAGGTGCAAGTTGGCAAATAAATACTTGTTTCAGCATTTACATCATACACCCACAAGGGACTCTTACCTGGACAGGTGTCTCCTCTGAGAGTAAACTAGCAGGTACTTGACTCGCAGGAGCTGGTTGTTGGTGACCACAAAGTACTTCTGCGGTACGTCCCCTCCTTCGCTGTTCTTTGCTCTTGAGCGCTGGCGGTCGATGATTTCAGAATCTGAAAAGAAAAATGTGCGGGGAAATGAAATATCAAGCAATTAAAAAGTCTGTCTCATTGGAATTCACATGTGTTTGATTCTGCGTGATTTACACACCTTTTTTCTTCACTTGGCACTTAACATCTGGGTGATCAATGACTTCACACAAAGCGACACAGCTGAGCAGTGGACCCAGCAGACTCTCTCTCCAGCTGCTGCTGTGTGGACTGTAGAGGACGGCCATGCTGAGGTCACTGGTGAGGTAGGTCCCCTCGCCAAACACCGAGTTCTGCACACAGCGGCCACAAAATAAAACAACATGCTACGACGTGTCAGGCAGCAACAACAGAATATAAACCCTCCCTTATGTCATTTGTATTATATTGAATTATAACAGTCCAAAAAGGAACATTTTTAGTATATTCCTCCATAATAAAGACGATTTTTGGGCAGAGCAGAAATGAACCAGCGATGACTTCACCAACCTTGTTGAGGTGACAGTGTAGCCCGTTGTGAATGATAGAGTGAAAGTTTTCCAGACGGCTCCCATGGAATGCATAGAAGAGGTCTCTGCCCTCCCTCATCTTCTCAAACCTAGCATTCATCTGATCACAGTACTCCAGCTCGAACAGGAAGTCAGGCACTGGCCCACAAGTTCCTTCATTTTGTGTGAGGTCACACAGTTTGGCATACTGGAAGAGATTCAAGAAACACACTGTAAACATCAAAGCCACAACAATGAAATGTCTGTTTGTGTAGTACTAGAGGTGTACCTCGTCTTTTTGCAGGGTCTTCACAGCAAAGCTCTTTGAGGAGAGGATCCAGTGTGTCAGAGCCAGATGATGATCTCCCTCTCTGGGTCGCAGTCTCACCAACTCTCTCACACCAGGCAAAGACTGCACATCTGCCAACTAGAAAAGCCCATTTTCTTTTGATGAACTGTATGTTTGTGATGTTTTCATAAACATTTGTCTGAAATGTTGCTATTTAATCCATTTTACATCATAACCATTCGCACAGAAACCAGTAAATAAATCTGTGATATACAGCATAAACTGTATATTTACCGTCCGTCACTCAAACTATTCTGAACGACTTTGGTTTTGGCATTTTTGATCAAATGTTAGAGACCTGCTCATTCAAAATGCCCTAAGGTTGACTACAGCCTTTCATTCCTGAGAGCAATAACAGCTTCCTTTTGATCAGTATGATATATGCATCACATAACAACACTTAGGATGGCACACCTTTCACTAACCATTGTTTTTAAGTATTGCTTAACTGAAAGATCTCAGATCGTTATATGCTTTATAAAAGAGTCCATACAGTTTTAATAGGAAATACATATGGTTTTGTTTGACATACTTTCCTAGCAAAATGCATTGTTTCTATCTAAGAAGAATCTGCAAATCCACTTAATTGTTTTGAATATGTATCATTGTCATGTTCTTCCACTTCTTTACTGACACACTGCTGCCTCTAACAGCACATGACTGCCACCAAGTGAATGTGTATCACACCAACACTATACTCATTGGGTATAGGCAATTTGTGTTTTTAAGCATAAAGGCACAATAATGTTAATTCAAATGCTATTGAGTGGCACTATATATCTTACCAGCTCCTCAAAGTCCTTATTGTCACTACTTATGTATCTCGGGGGGAACGGTCTGAGCAAAGAGTCTCTCTTGTAGTTCTGTGCAGAGGCAACAAACAGGCTGCAGCGGAGGTCTGCTGCGACGGGGTCTCTGTGCAGACAGGAGCGCACCAGCTCTCTGACGGCCTCCGGGGGGAGCGGCGGCTGCATTCCCAGCACTTCAGAGAGAGGCGATAAGCCAGCACATAGGTCAGCACAGCCAAAACAAGTTAGGTGTTAACAGCACAGCTCATATGGCATGGCAGTATAAGCAAGAGTTACGAGAAGTAGATCAGTATTTTCATTGTTCATTTATCTTTAAACTTTTCTCAAATAATGTATTAATCGCTCAGTATTTATTAAATAGTGATAAATGCCAATTTAAATAACAATTTCCCAAACTGCCAAAGATATTCAGTTACATGTCATTATAGGTAAGTTAACACAAACAAACTTCAAACAAAGAAGCATGATATATGTGTTGCAATATATATATACATCACAACTTATTGATTTTCTGTCAACCAAATAATCAACTATTTTTTTCAGCCCTTTCTTTAAAAAGCCCAACATGTGCGCAGGGGGGTGCATATTTGTCCTGAGGGAGGCATGTAAAGAATTACAGTAACACGTAGCAATATTATAAAATTGTAAATGCAAGTAAAACCTGTGCACATTATGGTGAAACAGTATGTTATAAATAATAATATTAATTATGGCAAACTTAGTTCAATAAACCTATATTGCAGTATATATGGGTGGATATATCTATCGGTTAATGGTAATTTGATGAACATAGATAGATTTTCCAATCTTCTCTGACTTTGAAGAAAATACATTTTCTTGTAGTAAAACAACATTTTGGCATTGCACATACTGTAGCTTAGCTCGTTTCGAGGCTTTAGTGAACTGGCAAAGATAAGCTTATCTACTTATAACGGTTTAAAACCTATGTTTAAAACCCATGTATGTCACTTTTGTCAACATTTAACGTCTACTGTAACTTTTACGGTCAAAACCAACACGAAAACCGACACAAAAATTACAATGTATTCTTTTCCATATAGTTGTTTTCTGAGCTGACAACTCAGCTGGAAAAAACACTAGTTCCGGTTTCGGTGCCTGTGTTGTGAATGCTCTTCCCTTTACTAGCTTGGGAGATGGAAGCTAACGTTAGCTAAAATTAGCTTACCTACAACAAGTGAACATCTGCTAATTTAAACTAACTCATGATAACGCAGCATTGTCCAAATACTTTGAGATTCCAAAAATATCGAAAATACATTCCTGTTGAACACATACATATTTTACATGATACAAAAACGATGTTTATATCATTAAATGCCGTTACCTTCAGTGTGGCTCAACTCATAGCACTGCAGGAAGAGCTAACGTTAGCTTATGGAAATGCTGCGTTCAAGTACCTCAGAAATGTCGTACATGGACGAAATGTGAACACCATGGTTAACACAAACGTGGCAGAATGGAAATGCTTGTGTCTCCACGTCAGTAAATGAATGCAGGGGAAACGCCCACAAATACTGTTGAAAAATAAATAAAAACATAATATAAATACCATCGTTACATGTGTGTCATGTGTTTTTAATATCTATATATTATTTGATTACACTAATAAATAATTTTACGAAGATACCTGAAAGCAGCATTTATGACAGTGGACTGATGTGCAGAGAGTCGCTTCCACAACAGAATTAAAGGTCCTGCCCCAATAGCTGCTCAGAGCCATATATAAATAAATACTAACAGATATAAATACAGTTTATAATAATTATTATTATTATGAAAAGCAAAAAGCTTGACATTGTGATCTCTGAAAAAAACCACAATCATGTTAAGACTTGCTTTCATAATGTATTTTAGGCAAAATCTGTAATACAGGTTTTGATTTTGGATAAATACATGCAGTATGTTTGTGTGTCTTTTTTATTTTTCAGTCCTTTAAAGGCTTACCTTGATACTTTCTCCTTCACAATGTTTTTGTAATAATCCTAACCCTGGATAAACCAAACATATTCATTGTTTATTCAAACCTTCCAACGTGATTTGTCCAATATTTAATCTCGGATTAATTATATCCAGTCTTGAATTGGACATATCCATGCCACCATTTCTGTCAGGATAGATAATAACTTTCTATTCTCAGTTCTTGCTAAAGACTATATGGGCCTTACATGTGTTACATTTGTATATTTGACTCTGTTTTATGTATGCAGCATATACACCATGGCCCATTTCTCGTATGTGTTAACCTACCTAGCAATACATCTGTTTCTGATTATAATATTGTTTGTAGATGTAGGACTGTCATGCATCTTCACATTTTGTGTTGTGTTGTTTGTAAAGCACTTTATTTAATGATGTGATAACAGGCAGCCAATCAGATGTGAATGAGTAATACCTCCTCTGACTTTCAGCACTGTGGACAGCATCATGAAGGGGCGGGGCTTGATGAAACATTCCTGCTTTTTGATTGGTCGGTTGAGGCCAGCAACAAATCCCAATGTTTTGTGCCTGGGGCCCTGATGCTGTGCAGGCGGGTAAAGCAGCGGATAGGGGGGGTGTATGTGCGTAAAGAAAAGACCTCGCGTCACGTGACCGCCTCTTACACCCAAACCCGTCATTTGAGGAATAACGTAACATCTTTCTATTTTAGCAGCGCCAGATGCAATCGTTTTCTTCAGTGTGTTTTCATGCAGATTAACAATAGCATGCTATTTAAACGAACGGAGGGAATTTAGCCACATTCTCGCACTGAGCTGGAGGTAAGGCGTTTTAATCAATGCATTTTCATTCATAGCAGGAGGAGGAGATACGATGTATTAAAATTAATTGTAGCTTTTGTAACGCATATAGAATGTATATCCATGGTGGTATATTGAGAGGACTTCGGGTTTGACCTGCTCGGTGTCCGGATGAAGAGTAAGCACCGATGCACCGTGTCGCACAGGCTGAAGGACGCTTCTCCATCGCCTGTGGGATCACGATGCACTGTGCCCCTCTGCAGCATCACTGCCATCCGCCGACAGAAACACACATAGGACACCGTTTAAGCATCAAATGCATGAAAAATAAACCAGGATCAGTCTGTTTTTCAAGGCAGAGATTGCAATACTTTGTGGCAGAAAGATGCCCTTCAAAGTTCTACCTACATCCCCCATCATATGCATTGAAATATGGCTTACAAACACAGCCACATACCGTGGAAGTAGGTTGATTATAGCCTATTGGAAGGATTTAGAGCTAAACAAATACATATCCATCATCCTGTAGGTCTATAGTCCAATTTGTGAAGTGTGTAGGCCTGTAACGCCTGTTGTGCACACATAGGTTATGAATACATTTTGGGAATCACGACAAGGCCACCCTGTTTCACACGGCGCGGATTACAGCTGTAGTATGTGGCCCAGAAACATGTCTGTCATTGTCGATTGTAATGAATCGCGCAACAATAAGGGTGGATGCTCTATAAGGGATGGGGGTACCACATTTAATCAAATCATGTAAGGATTTAAGGTATTTTATTCGAGGGAAGTGTGTGCATGCATCCACAGGAAGGCCTATGGAGGACTGTGGCCCTGCTGTCTTCAAGGAGAGCAGTGAGTGATATTGCACTTAATAAAACAGCTCTGTTCTCTCTCTGCAGTTTGGTCTGCAAGGAAGCTGAGATTGAAGTTTTTTTGCCTGCTTGGAAGTGGAGCAAAATACTGAACGGTCATCATGGCAGGTAATCTCTCTGTTCAACTGCATAGTGTGCATGTGAGTCTAAAAACATCAGCCCACTTAATTTAATCATTGAACTGTGTCTTGTGCCCTAGAAAACAACTTCCCTCCCCTGCCTCGATTCATCCCTCTCAGGCCGTGTTTTTACCAAGACTTCAATGAGATCCCAGACCAGCATCGCACCATGTGCAAACGGCTCTACTACCTATGGATCTGTGAGTGTACCTGCAGTATAAAATGGTGTATTGAGCTGCAGGACAGTACTAAATGCACATTGTTTACTACAGCTCAAGTTTAAGTATGTTGTATGCATCATAGTACAAACTGTTAACCTGCCCACTGCTCCTGTGTTCTCATGTCGTGTCACTTTGTTTTACCCAAAACATCATGAGAACTAAACTAAACATCAGAGACACTCAAACGTGGCTGTGAGACCAGATGGACCGGTCTCATTGTCCGGCACAGAGCCATTTTAATATATTAACTAGGCTTTTTGTGCATTTTTGTGCCAAGTCTGAAAAATGGTGTCCAAGTTTGTTAGCTTAGGTTGATTTTAATCAGGTTGGTCAGCAGAAAATGACTGATTTAAAATGTTACGGGTTATTTGAAGCCAATTTCTCTGGCTCCAGCTCCTTAAATGTTACATTTCTTCGGATTTATTTTGTTACAAATGATTAAAGATCAAATATATTGAGTCTTGGTTAAAAAACAAACAAGAAATGTTAGGACATCTCAGTCATACACTCGTTACATATACCAAACTATGTATCTATTAAACAAGGAAATAACTGGTAGCTTAAAGGGACCCTATGATCATTTGCAGGTTTAAAGCGCAGTCTTCTCTGATTGGTTAGCTGGCCGGCTCTGTTCTGATTGGTCAACTACTTAGAGATGTCCCGCCCCTTAGCTTAACACAAACGTGTTGGAGCACTAGCCATTAGAAGTGCAAGTGTTACATGGTGATGTCACTATATTACAGAAGTAAAAAATGACTACTATTGAGGTGTTTCAGTCGGGGGGGGGGAGTGTGGTAGAGAAACTCCCTCTGGCAGGACGTTTGGGATTTTAGCCTTTGCAGACCATTTACTTTAACGAAAAACGATAGAACACTACTACGGGAAAGGGAAAACACCAAAAAGCATAAAAGCTTGATCTGTTAAGAAAAATCACAAGTTGCAGCCTTTGGTGGTCACATTACATAATAGTAATGTGTCGATTTGTAATATCATGGTATCTCTTTCATTGCCACATAGGTTCTGCCATTTGAAAACAAGAATGTAAGTCTGCTGGAATAAGTAGATTAGTTTGGTACTTGTAGAAACTGTGTGCTGCTTCATTATAGCGTTAATATAGAACTGAAAGTGTGGTGTTTAGTATTTACTGAGATTGGTAGTGATTCACTCCTTCTGAATTATGAGTAATGCAGCCTGTGGGATATTCACTGAAGAGGCTTTTGTCTTCAGTCTGCCATGTTATGGTCATCATCGCTCCTTCTCTGTGATGTTGACAGTGAATAGCGCCACACTGGCTATTAATCTGATTGGCTGTCTGGCGTGGATGTGTGGAGGTGGCGGAGCAACCAATTTCGGGATGGCCATCCTGTGGCTCATCCTCTTCACCCCCTGCTCCTACGTGTGCTGGTTCAGGCCCATCTACAAGGCCTTCAAGTAAGCTATTCCCGCTCTGACCCTACTCATCACTCTGCACCTGCTGTTCTGCTGAATCACATCTTTTCTGATTCTCCCTGTGCAGAACCGACAGCTCCTTCAACTTCATGGCTTTCTTCTTCGTCTTCATGGCCCAGGTGGTGATCAGTATCATCCAGACTGTTGGCATACCAGGCTGGGGAGTGTGGTAAGAGCTTTGACTAACACAGATATGTAATGTGTTTGATATGAAGCGTAAATAAAAATGGGTTAACGAGTTAAAGAAAGTAAACACCCTTTTCTAGAGTTTATTCACCCATCTGCACGTTTGATTAACATTTTATAGTAACCATCATTCATTAATTGTAAATGATAGTTTATACATTTTTTGTTAAAGGATCCTTACTTATATCAAACAATACAATTAGAATTAATGATATTTAAGTTTATTTAGGAATGGTATCATTTTCTTAATGTACTATAGTATTTCTTAAAGATTACCAAATTGCTAAAAACCAGGTTTTAAATATTCCTTGTTTCATGAGTGCCTTGCCTTAACATTTTACTGACTCTTCTTTTGCTCCCATCAGTGGCTGGCTGGCTACCATCACGTTCTTCAGCACCAACGTCGGCTCAGCTGTGGTCATGCTGATTCCCACCATAATGTTCACTGCCGTGGCTGTTCTGTCCTTCATCGCCCTCACAAAGGTAACCTTTCCTACCTAACCTAAGTCATTTAACCTCCTGGGACCCGAGGAAAAAAAGTGTCTTCCAATTTCCTTTTTTTTGTGATTTCCTCTATTTAGGGTTAAAAAGCAATTTAGGCTTTTTTTATTTAATTACATTTTTAAATGTTACAGTATGTCCACTGTAGAGGACGTCGGGACCAGTTTGAAAAGACAGCCAAAATTAACAGATATTAATACAATAATACATTCACCTTTATTTAAAACATGAATAAGTAATTGATCTAAACATTGCTGTTTATTTGGTCACTAAAAAACTAGTTTGGCTTTTGGTGAATCTTTCCAGATCTTCAAAGACTTTGTAGTCAATGTAGTGGGAAAAGTACCTCATTGACTCCATTCGGCACGGGCTGTGGGGTCATCTTGACTAGTTGTATGGATGTGGTCTCCATTTGACCATGCTCATAGAAACAAAGCTGGCATTCCTGAGGCAATTCTCATTTTTCTTGGCTCCACTTAAAATAAAAACAACAATAAGACATACGTGCTACTCTTGGCCCACAGACATGTCTTTCCATCTCGTCCCTATCTGTCTCTATGTCTGTATCTGTGCGCTCATGGAGCCTCCTGCATCTTTCCCCCCTTCTTCTTGACCCTCTTCTATCCCAGGTGTGAAATCCTCATCTCTCTCATCATCTGAGAGCTCAAAATCTGAATCTCCCTTAACTATCTGGTACAGAAAATTTCTGCTTCAGTTCCGTCTCCTGCAACAATATTGAGTCATTAAGTCCATGAAGATGGTCCTGACGTCCACTAGGATGGACATTTATAAAAGAGCTGTTATTTGAAAACTTTAATTATTTAATTGCTTTCAGAACTAATTATATAGTTCCTCACATGTTAATAAACAAGAACATATATGATTTTCATGGTAACAATTACAATTATTCAACAATAACTGCTATATAATAATTCTTCTATAACATTTTGTTTTTGGTATGCCAGCCATTTTGGATGAAAAGAAAGAGGAACTTCCCAGCATGCAATTTTAACCAATGACATATCACTGGAAAGACCAGGATGTCCTGTGTACAGTACATCAGGGATTGATAGAGTAGCTCAAAAGAGTAAAAGGAGATGCATGTTAACAAAATGTCCACTACAGTGAACATTTTCAATGGGCTGGGTCCCAGGAGGTTTTAATCTTCTTCTTTACTTTTCTAAAAACATAAATGCTTTCATTGGCTAAAAGTCTCTTTAATATATAATCATACTATTATTCTACATTTTCCCAAGAGGTTAAGACCGTTTTTGATGTTAGTGGAAACCGCTTCATGCCTAAGGGTGGGCTCGAAGAAATAGTTAACTTTTTAGGTCCAGTGTTTTGCGAGGAAACGTTATTCCACTTAGATTTAGCCAACTAGGCTACCTAGCTTTGACTCAGAGTGGAAGCTTTTTAATCTAGATTGCTTGTAAACCTGACCAATATTGAAGCCTCATATCAGCCAAATAGTTAGTTTGATTGCAATTAAATACAAAATGAATGGAGAGGTACCACCCTCTTAAATTATGATTGCCCCTAATAGGAGCCCCACCAACACATTGTGCTAGAGCACCAGCTGTGATTCCAGATCTTGCTCAGTGCCATGTATCATGAAATAATATCACGTTTTTTTCAAAACCAATTTTTAACACTGTTTTGTAAAGATGGTAAAATAGCTTTTGAAATACAATTGTTCTTGCAGGTTCATAACCTCTACCGAGGCAGTGGGGGCAGCATGGGTAAGGCCCAGGAGGAGTGGGCCACTGGGGCCTGGAAGAACCCCCACGTCCAGGAAGCAGCTCAGCAGGCGGCCATGGGAGCCGCGCAGGGGGCCATGCAGCAGGGGGCCATGCAGCAGGGGGGCATGCAGCAGGGGGGCATGCAGCAGGGGGGCATGCAGCAGAACCAGTACTCAGCAGCTCCCACCTACAACTACGACGAACCGATGTAGGGCGGAGGAGGGGGCCATGCTGCCGAGTGGGAGAGATAAAAAGGGATCAATTAAGAACACAATTCAGAATTAGGTGCCCTTCATTATAACACTGTACAAGCTGAATCAAACCAGAACAAGGTAGAGAAAAGTCATGTTCTTAGTTGAAGCGTACTTTTATTAAATTCTTATAGACGTGGGATTTAATTAAATAAGTCAGTAAAACTATTCTCTGAGCTTCATCAGTTTATTCTGGTAGGTTCATCTGTTGTCATCACAGAGTGACCTCTCTTCCTCTGCCTGTGTCACACTTTTAAAACATCTTTTAATTCATTTGAATGTGTTTTTTTCAAATGTACTTAAGTACAAGAGTGTTTAATTTCATTAGTCTTGAAAGACACCAAATGCTAAAAACTGGCCAATGTGATAACTATACGTAAATGTTTGTTGTTGAATTTGTCCTAAATCTGGACAATAGAATCAGAATTTCAAAATATAAAAAAATAAGAATTAATCGGAAGATGAATTAAAGGGATACCAACATTTTTCTCGATTTCCATCAGGAATATTTGCTGAAAAGAATATCTATTACCAAATGCATCAGGCAATTATTTTTCCTAACTCAAGAACTTTCAAATCCCAGATTTTTTTTCTTACATGTTTTGGTGTCCTGATTGTGTTTTTCTTTACTCTGTGTCAGCGAAGCTTTCATTTTAATTCTCAGGAAAGGTTTAATAGCTGGGTTTGAATTCTACCTGTAAAGCCCTAAGAAGGTGTCAGCTTTTAGTACCCATATGGTTATGTGTGGAGTGGATTTCAGTCAAATAAATGATTATTATACATGTTAAAGTGAAGCACATGCAGCATTTAGGATTGCGGTTCATTGGATAAAACATTCCAAATCGACAGTGTACAGGTTAAAAGAGAAAGAAAACCAAAACACGAGCAGGTTGGACTTACACTAAATATTATATTGATAATCATTGTTGTAGGTGGTCATGGCATTGTATGAAGTGATGGATGTTTTCACCCCTTTGGCAAATTCTCCCACTTATCCCTCCATGTAAATGCTTCAATAACTACTTGTTTCTAAGCTCTGGATTTCAGGCCTTAGTGTGTCATTCCGTGGCTGTCGGTGTTATTCTATGAGTAGGTGTAATATGACATTTATATAAAAGAAAAAATGAAGACAATTATTTCTTTATGAGGGGAAACTGAAGGAGAGAATATTTATGTGTTGCTGTTTAGTCCGAAACTCAAGTCAAGACTCAGTAGTGGGTTATTACAGTAAAACAGTGTTAGAGTTGAAAACAGATGTGAAGATTTGTGACTGAATGCTCGTTATTTCAATCCAGTGAGTCGTCTCGTCTGATTGTGATGGTGTGGTATTCAATGGGCTGTTTGTTGTTTTACTTTTCAGTTGTTGTCTTTTTCTACCGTCCTGTTATTGTTTCATGTATTTTGGATGATGTGTGGATGAGTTTGAAGCACATGTTCTTTGTGTCTTTCCATGGCTGTGGGTAACAGATTTTGAGTTTTGTTTATTATTATTTTTTAAACGTTAGATGTTTTGCACCTGTTGACATCGGTGCAACTTAAATACATAGTGGATCACAGTCGAGCAATACTAACAGAAATATAGTAAGCAGTAGAATGAATAAGATCAGGCATCCTTTGCAGGCTTCAAATATAGACATTTAGAGTAACAACCATAACATAAACTGTTATGGATGGGAAATGGACCTGTTTTCAAGCTGGACACTACAAGTATAATTTTACACCTGCAAAACATTGTCAACAGCAGATGCACATACAGTAGTTATGAAGTGTAACCCTAGACAGTACCATCCACACGCTCATCTGTTAGCAACTGTACAACGTTTAGCTGATCAGTTCTATAAATTAAGTGTGAAGTCTGCACAAAGATGAACAAAACAAGTACTTTGCCTTTGTGTAGTAAGTGGTCAAGGTGAATTTTGGATCTGCCATATGTACATACTGCACAGTTAATGTGATTATGGAAACGACAGCTGTATAGTTATTGTGCAGCAGGAACTGCAGTGCATTTGATATACTACTGATACTCTGCATTTTATGTATCAAAGCTTCTTCAAAGCCATTTCCCATTAAGTTCACCATGTTCCCACATGTACTGTATGTTGTTTGATATGTATTATCATGTACTATACCATAGCTAGATATAACTATATAATGACTGGGGTAAATACTTGCCATGGAAAACACATTCAATAGAAATATGCTCTTATTAGCTGAATGAAACATTTGAGGAGGCTGTGTCTCCATGAGTGACGTAAATGAGGAATACATTTTTGTGTATTACTTTTTGTATTATTTGGTTTTACCCTAATATATATTAAACAGTTATTGTTGCATCCTGTTTTGTTATTTCATGCATGCGATGTTGTAGATGAAACATGGATCTAATTGGGTTATTTGTTGGACAACACAAACAATCTAAAAACCATTTACCACAAAACCTAAAACACATTTTGTATTTGATGAATTAAAGCAGGATGGAAGGGTGTTAAAAATAAAGGTTTCTTATACTCATCCATTCACCCACGTGTGAATGAATCATTGTTCCATGGGTTAAAATCAACTTCAGTGTGAGCTCCTCTGAACAGTGCGACTCCTATTCGTGATGAATACTGATGTGTTGTTTAGTCACATCAACAAGAACAACAACTCTTCTCAGTGGTTTGAATGTATTCAGTTCATTTATTTCAAACAAGCTGTGGATAGACATGACTTCTGCTTCACAACATCTAGGTGTATATTGAACCAATAATGTTTTCAGGCGTGATGAATTGTAGGTACTTTACTTGAGTTAGTTGTTGCAGATTATTTTTCATAATTAAAAAGGATAAGCTTTTAAGACACAATGAAGGAATTTTAGACTGGACTTAAGTCCTAAAAGTTTTTAAAAAGTAAAAAATGAACTAAATGCAACAACCCTCCTCGGCCTTGTCTCAATGAAGTGTTATGATACCATGTTGATTTGTTTGTTGAAAGGAAGTAATAAGGGTATAATGCCTTTTTATTTTCAAGTCACTCAACAGATTGAGTGTTTTCTTTTTTTTGTCAATGTCAAAACCAAAGGCGAGTGAAAACCGAAGTTTTTGATGTGAAGAGCGGCAAGACAGGAAACAACGCTTATACAAAATCATTATGAGAGTTGTGTCAGGAGTAAATCATTTTATTCATTTATTAAAATACCAGCCCAATACATCTGCAATCAATTGAGTACAGTGAAAATAATACACAGGGACCCCAGTAAAACAGCAATAATCTTAAAATTCTTTATTCATAAACTTGATGCAAGTTTACAAATTACTGTACATGGTCAAAATGTCTTCAAATGGAAAAGGAAAAATAAAACCAAAGCGAGCCGACGGTGCCAGGCTTGATCAAGTTTTGTCCGTGCCAGAAAATGAATCGACAGCTGGGACAAAACTATCTTTTTAACACAGTCCAGTTAAAGAAGCGTGCAGGTCTATTTACCACGGCATGACCATCAAACTCCAGTCGTCTCTGAATCTCGACACAGGCCCTTCAGACGAGGTCGTAATGAGACCCGATGATCCCTCCCCTCAGCGATTTCAGACATGTAACAAGATGTGTGCTTTCTTTCTTCCTGATTTTAAAATATTTAGCTCGCAATGCTTTTTGTTGTTATAATTGACCTCTCCAGGCACATTGTTGCCAGTTGTGCAAACATTTTTTATCAGGAATATGTAAAGATCACACACTGAAATCAAATCTATTTCAGTATTAGTTTGGGATTTAAAAATAAGAACCAGATAGTAAAGTGTGTACTAATGAGCCATTACATGGGATGGTCATCATGCAACTGCAATCCTGTTAAAATGGCATCTTACTGCAAATGTCATTCATACATTGCTTTAATTAATAGAAACAAGCGGGACATATTATCGCTTACATTTCAACATCAGATGTGTGAGTAAGCCTTAATGTCAGCTGTACAGAGCAATAATTAAACCAAGAAAATAACTCAAACCATGTACAGATTCCCCTCTTAAGTATTGTTTGTTACCTGAGTTGCCATTAAAATATACTTTTGCAGACAGTGTTAACAAATAAACTGCAAAAGAGCAGACAGATTGATAGATACAGTGTGTGTCCTGTAGTATGGGGAACAGCAGTAGTGGTGACGTACTGCGGTATATTGCATGGTTAAAGTTTCATACAGAGTTTCAGGTCAGTGACATATTATGGTACATAGTTGTGGAGAATGGTGGATTTTAAGCTGCTGACAGCAGAGAGGAGATGTAACAAGGAAGCAAATCTAACCTGGGCAGGGGGCAAACCTCTACAATCGATGCATGTCAGGAAGATGACACACAAGATGCTAAACTGTGCAGAATTATGAAGAAAAAAAAAATCACATTCAAACACCCTTCATTTACACCCTCTGTGAAGCTATCCCTGTGTGATTCTGCTCAACAAAGTGACTGTATTTCCAGCATCAAACCAACCACACGGACCAGAGGCCAGACCGAGGGTTGCAGGGTCATTGTGTTAAAAAAACAAATGAGGCAAAAAGAAAAGCTCTTTAGCTTCAGTATTAGATCTGTCAAAGGTTCATATCATCTTCTATTGGTAATATATCCTCTTCCAAAGGTATGCAAAGTGCAGACTTTTCATGTCAGCCTGCCTTGTTTTAAAATCAACCACTGCTGGATTTGTTCACAGACAACAGCTCATCTTAGTCGGACAACATTGCAGCATTTCATTCTGCTTTGTCAGACACTTAACATATTTGTGAAAGAGTTCAAATATACCAGGTTGCCTCAATTTAAGATAACAAATGAAACGTATTTATTGTCTAGGATGCTCAAATAATAAAAACAATCGCTGAATAATATTTCTAAAATGTTTGCAGTTAGGTACCAGTACACTTCCCAAAGAGAAGGGGAAGAAGTTGTGACCAATAAAAACAGGTGCAGTGAGGGGCCGCATCCAGAGCTTCAGTTTCAATCTCCTGTTAAAGTTCCCAGTTGAAGGAAGGCTAACTGACTGATGGTGAAGCCCATTTTTGTCAAAGCAGCTAAAGTAAAAGCATTTCCCCTCATCTAAAGGGAGAAACGTTTAGTTTTTTAAAGACAAATGAGCATATTTAGAAAACAGGACTAGTGATACCCTCACATCCTCCTCACTCAAACAGAGAGGGGAGACGTGAGGTGATACCAGGATAAAGTCTTTACGGGAGCGAGGCGAAGGAATACATGTCAGATGAGCCAACGAGATGGTGTCCCCAGATGATATATCCCCAGTAGAGTCAGAGAGGGGGGGAAATATTCGGAAGAAAACAAGATACTTTGACCCAAAGACATGTTCCCAGTGCATAGCGGTCGTAGCTCCTTATCCATCCTCTTTAGGGGGTGTGTACCAGCCTGTGAAGACAGAGAGAGAAGCCTCTTTGCAAATGGATCCAAACCACTGTGTTTCTACACTCAGACATTTAGGAATATTTACTCACCATTCTTTTCATGTATCTGCACAAGGGACTTGTAGGACTGTTGTGCTCTGGCAAGATTGTACTGGTTCTGAAATAAACAAATAGTGTTCTGTAAGATTCACAGAAATTGTTCTCCATGCAGTAGGGAAAATGTAAATTGCCATCTTTCTTTCCCATCAGGCTTTCTCAGTTTGTTCTTACTAAAGACACACTTCTTCTCTCTGGCCTTCTAGTCAGAGCGGAGCACGACTCCTGACATTTCCCTGTGTTTTTGATATTTCTGTTGTAAATTATTGTCTTTTATTGTGATTGAAGTAATGTGTTTTTATTACATGTACAGCACTTTGGCTCGACCAAAAATCGCTTTTAAATGTGCTATATAAAAAAACTTGATCAGCTCCAATAGAAGCATACAATGGCAAGACGCAAACGTAACCTTTACTCCTCGCAAGTTTTCCTTTGTCAGAAAACAATCTGAAGGAACAACTCATTTATCTGAATGCAAGACACTTGAAATTAAGTGTAAATAGAACCTAGGATATAACTAGAGACACTTCTCTTGAATTCTCTACTGAAACCCAACTGCTTCATACAATAAGGCCTCTTAGGGCCCCAGTATGCATCATAAGCATAGTTTAACCAATTATTGAAAAAGGTATTTCTTTGACCCTCTCCCACTACTCTGTTGTCTAAGTTTTTCCATCAACTAATTGTCATGTGAAGTGTGGGCTACATCGCCTCTCTGACAGCAGTTTGTTTGCAATGTGTTGCTTTTGGATATGGTCGGATGGTATGACACTGAGACCAGATTAATGACATCATTTACCTTATTGGCTCCAAACTGCACCCTGGCTTTTCCTTTAACCAGTGTGGCATTTATCTGCATGATGACAGATTCTATGGAATAGGCACTGCTCCAGCCCTGAAAACACACACAAAATACACATTAACTGTGCTGTTAAAGGTGAGGGAAGACATGTCATACAAGGCATCACACTTTAACAAACCTGTTTTGTGAGAAGCTCCATGCACAAGGCCCCTCCTCCAAGAACATAACTGAAATCGAGAACAAAAAGAAATTCAGTATAAAATATGAAGAACTTCACAGTCTTGTTACTTCAATCATGAAGCGACAATTTTGTATTTTAAGTGAAATCTTTCATACAGAAGTCAAAATCCACTGATAAAATTGTGCACAACAATTGTGGACAAACTGAGTGAATACTGCCTTCAGAGGATTTTATATGAAAACTTGGCACTTCACACTCACCCTCCGGAGAGCACGGGTGAAATAACCCGTACAAAAGGGGGGTCAAAAGGAAAATTATCCTGAAAAAAACAAACAAAAAGCTTGAGTCTACAGAAAATTCTTTTATCAAATAAAACAATTGACTAATATTATTAGGAGGACTCACTTTATAAGAGAAATTGAGGAAAATGTAGTCCATTCCTTCCTTTTCTTTTAGGACCTGCAGGTCACTATGTAAAGGACTATCTGGGTCTACCCTGTAATAAAGAACAGGTTAAATATAACCGAAAACACTACACAATATAATAAATGTTAAAACAAACTGAATATGTGAACTTACGTCCTCAACTTGACATGCCAATCATAAAGGCTGTCGCCGAATAGCTCGACTGAATAAATACCTGTGAGAAACGTGACACAAACACAGAGCATTACTTCAATCTGCTGCTGACATAAAAAAAAGTGACCTGTCACTGTGGGGAATGTGTCAATGCAGTCACCTGTCTTGTAACTCTGTGATCTGTAGATCTCCCTGAGTTCCTTCATTAGGCGGTCCGAGGCCTGCACGGAGCCAGACACTGCGCCCTGCAACACAAAGGTTAATCAGACAGATGGTCGGACACCTGGGGGAACAGGAAGAGGCTTCACCTCCACTGGAAGGCTGAGCAGGGGAACATCGGGGCTATCAGACAGCCTGACTGCCCTGTACATTCATATCAATCAATAGCAGCACAAATTGAGCGTTTTCTACACTTAACAGGACAACCAACTCTGAGTGATAAAAAGGTACTAGGCCTTTTTACCATAAGCCCACAAAAAAAACATTTGATCATAAGCAGGCCCATGCAGTAAGGATACAACTTATTTTAGGATATTTTACAATATTACCTTTTTGAATCTGAATAAATTCAGCAATTGAATTCAGTTTAATTTAGGATAATCTCTCCTGCTACAGTGTGGTGTACTGTTCCTATTTTAAGCAGGAATCTTTTGTCCTCTGCATTGTTGGACGATGTTGGGACCCAATTAAACTTTTTTTGCAGGACAGACTAGCTTTTCTTTCTGCTGGAGCCCTCTGCGGCAGCACTGTGTCAGCACTGAGAGGAACGATGAGTCGGCATTTAGGACGCAGCGCAACTGCTGAACTAAACATGGTGAAACTGACAGAAGGACTAAGGGGAAAAAAGTATATTTTATGGCTATAGTATAATCCTATGATACTGTGAAACCATCCAGGAGAAGTGGTAATCAATTTTATTTTTCCGAAAGGTTCCTGGTTGACAAAATATTGAGATTTGCTCAACTCCAGCGCTAACAAATGTTTCATTGAAAGTTGTATCTCATCGTATAAAAACATTTGATACAGAAAGCATGAATTTGACCAACATTCAATATCTTATTCTTCTTATCCCATTTTCATATCTAATAAGATTGGTAAGGTACTTGAAAGGATTTAGATTCACTACTGGATTAAGATTTAATGAAACACTTTCCAGGAGACTCCAATGTCTTCTTGATGAGTGATTCGGAGGTGGCTGCCAAAAGTTAGCATCCAAAATATGATTTATAGGGAAAAGCTCCTCTAGTCAGTTAAAGTCACCAAAACGTGATGAGAACCTGAATGAGAACTTACATTCAAGTGATCCTGTCTCTGGTTTTTACGGATCTTCTCCAAGACGGCCAGATTTTCTTTTTCTATCCCGTCATCTTCTGACTTCTTTCCATCAACTGGCTCCTCTTCCTTCATGTCGTAATGGTCCAGGTCTTGGTCCAGGTCAATGTCCTGCTGGAAGCGTATCAATTATATTCAGAAATATGGAACGAAATGGACGAGTAAGCTATAATACCATGAATGTACTAAGTTGTCATTAATACACAGATACCTCTCCCATTTCTTCCTCCTCTTCCTCTTCAGAGGTCACCTCATCTGACGGCCCATGCTGCAATGTGGTAAAAAGTTGTGAGTCGACATGCGGTGAGTTTTCAAACGCAACAAAGAGACATTGAATTTAAATCTTGCTTTACGTGATTACCTTTCGCTCTTGGGTAATGGGGCCAGCAGGCAGAGGCTGGTCGAGCATTTCTACATCTGGATGCTGTGGCAGGTTGTACAGCCGACAGAGATCACAGATGAGGCGCTTCAACTGCTGAAGGAGCTGCGGGAACAATGAGCAAGATAAGATTTAAATCATTGGAGAGAAACTGCAATTGAACAATACTATAAAGGTTGCAGTGTTATAGCAGTAAACAAAGATAAAGCTGGATCCACATCCTCAATCTTACCAATGTGCTTCCTTTTCTCACATCCTCTAATCGCTCCAACACTTCAGCCAGACTGGGATCATCAGAGTCAACAAACCATATCGGTGCCGTTGAGGGGTAGGATTCCTGCAACAGAAGGATATGAAAATGAAGCAGGTCATGCTTGGATGATAATGGCTACAGATTGTATGTTAGGGTTGTACCAAATGTCTTTTTTTTGTATTCAAAGTTTCTAAAGAGGATGTTAAATGGAGCGAACCGCTTCAACACGTGTATTTCCGTTTATTCACAGCATTCATTTTGTTATTCTACAGTATTGTTGTTTTATAGTTATTTCTTAATGTATTTAAACCAATTTGTGTTCTTTGAAAATGAAAAGGATATTGCATTGTGTTTGTTACTTTCGTTGCAGGTGTATGTCTTCAGTGTAATTTGGCTTGGCTTCCTATTTTGAAGGAGAGTTAGCGCTGTTGACAGGAAGTTGTTGTTTGCTATGGAAACAACGTGACGGAGATTAACGGAGAAAAGTCATATCTACATATAAAGACGGAGAAAGTAAACGATAAAGTGTATGGTTAAGTGTTAGCACCCCCCGAAGAGGTACAAGCTCTTACGTTGATATTGGAGATTTCAATAAATTCTATTCTATTCTAAAAACCGAATAACGAAATTGAAACCCGAATAGTACTCCAACGAACGAATATTCGGGTACAGTCCTAGAAAAGTGTAACATTACTTTTAAGTCATGGCCCAAGAAACAACCCTGTCAAATTCTGAATGACCATATACCCGTATATGTGCACATATTTATACAGCAAGGGTGATGATTAGATATTAAGTAACAGATGGGTATGACTCAGGGAGTGTATCATGTAATATAATGGGGTGATGCCAAAGATTCCTGGCTTTACGACTTAACAGACAGATATCATTGGACAAATCAAGCCTTAGAGTACTGTGCATTAGGAGTATGGGTCTATAAATCGCCAGTCAGGATATATCGGAGCTTTCAGAACAATTGTTTGCATATTTATGACTTGAATGTTTAAGTGAATGCTATTCAACACTTAAGCGAACTCTGGAGATTTAGCAATTAGTAAGCCAAATTCAAAAGGAGACACTCGCATATAATCTTGCCCAATACAACCTGTTCAAATAACGAAGGCAGTGGTTTTCAATGCAACTCCCAGATATTAAAATCCCTGCATGTTTCCCATCTCATGCTCTTCTTATAACAGATACAGGTGTGTCCTACCAATAAAGAGCAGGTGATCACACATGATCCAGCTAATCAGATGCGTTAAATGTGCATATTCTAGATTCAGATTTTGATGCTGAATGCACTCTTGAGTTTCTGAGATCGAGCCGACGCAAAGAGGGTGAATACATTTGAGTCTCGACATGACATGGCTATTAAAAAAAATGTAACAAGCCATGCCTGTGTCACCCAGAATCAAGCAAAAGTGCAAGTGCGTGTGAGAGGAGGATGTGGTCGGGGTGCTGTTCGTAAGAGATCTGCACCACCGGAACAATACAAATACAGGTGCCATGACAAGAGTGAGATGTTTGTGATATCGCCTAGTATATTTTCCGATTATTTCCATTGCTCATAATGTATAAAAGGAATTTGTTTTGAACATTTATAAAAAATACCAGAACTATTTTGTTATCTAAGGTTGACAAAATATAGTTTCAGCCAACCTCACACGTTTAGTTGGTAACAGTATAATTCAGACTCCTTCATATCTACATTTAATCTTTTGCTAAATAATTTGGTGTCCTGATAAAAGACAGTAATGTTACAGTTTTATTATAAATTCGCCATAGGGATCCGTCTATTTACTGAAAAGGGAGTTCACTAAACCCCTGTATTTAAGATAAAATATATATTAACATTACAATCAGTGGTATTGATGTTCAGATAAATAAGACATGCCTTATTGATCCCAATTCGGGAATATTTTTCGTCACAGAAGCATGTAGATAAGCCTATCAAACTCAAAGAATGTAGGCATTGAATTTCTTTTACATTTGAGTTAGCAGAATAATTAGTTTTAAATTCAAATAAAATCCTCAAGGGACCACCTGAAAACCAAATATACAATCTTTCCTTTGATATATACATATATTTATTTTTAAATAAATGTTTTTATTGATTAAAGCTTTGGGACAGTGTCCAAACTTTCCTTTTAAAAGAACATATGGTTAAAATTGGTTTAAGATTACCCTCTTTGTCCCGCATGTCATTGTTTTTATTGTCTTTTCGCTCCTACTCTATCTTTGTTCATTTGTATTTGACATTTATCTTGTATTTTTAATATTTTCATGTAATTGTATTTATCTTTTAGCACGGTCATTCATGTTTGTTGAGCTGTAAAGCCCACTGAGATATACGTGTTTTTGTAATATTGGGCTATAAGAATAATCTTTATTCGATGTGTGAAAGTCTTCTAAGTAAGACTTAGCTAAATGCCGTGAAATGTAACGAAATACAGTTCAGTAGTTATAAAGTTAACGGCCGTAGTTGCTAGCAGTAACGCAGTTAATTTGGCTATCGAGTCAACGACACAAGCTAGCACTACTTCCAGTGAGCAGCTAGCATTAAGCTACCGCAGCGTCGTTACTATACGATGTTTGCTGGTTCACTCTTTCAAAGTGAATTAAACACTGGGTGCTGTGTTCTATTTATCTTTTACCAACGAGACGACTAAAATCTTGGCGCCGCAATAAACTAAAACACTTGAATCGTAGTTAGTAAACACGGATCGCTCCCTGGTTTCAGTCGGTAGTGGCTGGTTATCTTGGCCTGGACTCACCGTGATGTTGCAGTGGATGATCAGCAGCTTCTCTCCGGTAACGTTGAATTGGCAACTGAGTTCATCGGGTTTCCAGTCTATTATTCTAAATCGTTCGTGGTTTGGGTCAAAAATGGACTCCAAAAACTTCAATTCGGCCTTCAGACCCGACACCGACATCTTCTACTCATCTCAAACCACCAGGCCGCTGGCAGAGGGGGAAGTCTGGGCGGAATGTGACCGCGCAGTTGAGTCAGTTCTACGGATCTCGCACATTAGCGTGAGAACAACAACAAAGGGCTGGAGGGTGAGGGCTATGGTGCACACTGTCACCGGTTTCTGGCAGTTATGACCCTGCACGACCTCCATTTACTCTATCTCTTTATTATATTGTGTTTTAAAGTGTAATTTTTTTAATATTATATAACATTATTTAATTTGGCAGTAGTGCTCACGACCAGCAGGAGCCTAGAAACACAAGATCCAAACATTCTCAAATGATATTTAATACAAATTAAATATATAATAGGCTATACAAGCAAATAAAAGCTTGGGAATTAATAAAAAAAGGTTAGCAACAAAGGAGCCCCAAAACTATAATAGGCTATACAAGCAAATAAAAGCTTGGGAATTAATAAAAAAAGGTTAGCAACAAAGGAGCCCCAAAACTAGAAAGATACTACTACTACTACTAATAATAATGATAATAATAATACCTCTATTTGTATAGCACACCGGTTTCTGACAGTTATGACACTGCACAAATACAATTTAATATGATGTTTTATTGTTTTAAAGTGTCATTTTGTTTATATTACATAACATGATTTTATTTGGCTGATAACCTACAGGAGCCTCCAAAAAAACCTTTTCACTTTATACTTAATACAAATGCAATATATAATAGGCTATACAAGCAAACAAAAGCATTGAAGTTTAAAAAAAGCAAGTCTGGGACACTAACATAGGAGTCCAAATACTATAATTAAAGTAATTCTAATAATAATGATAATAACAATATCTTTATTTGTATAGTACTATAGAGGTCCACTTTAAAGAATCCACAATAAAATATACAAAATAAGTTAGCAAACCAACAACTGTTTGTCAATTGCCTATCCTACATCAGAATCAGAAACGGGTTTATTGCCAGGGAGGTTCCCACATACAAGGAATTTGACTCGATTTCATGGTGCATACATAAAATATAAAACAAAAAATCTCCATATAAAACAAAAAATCTAATATAAAACAAAAAATCTTTAAGGACACTGTAATAAAATATAGTTAGATAGCAATAAAATAAAGCAGTAATTTACAGTGAAATAGAATGCTGTGAATTATAAAATATGAAATAAGAAATATGTGCAGTAAGCAGTATTTGAACATTGTGTGCATTAATGTAATGCATATAGAGTCTACGTTGTGGCAGAGGTAAAGTGTCAGTGGGGGGGCCGGGCCTTGTTTAAGAGGCCAGTAGCGGAGGGGAAGAAACTGTTCAGGTGGCGAGAGGTTTTGGTCCTGAAGGAGCGCAGCCTCCTGCCAGAGGGGAGGGGGGTTAACAGTTTGTGTCCAGGGTGGGAGGGGTCGGCCACTATCTTCCCTGCCCGCCTCAGGGTCCTGGAGGCGTGCAGGTCGTGGAGGGATGGCAGATTACAGCCGATCACCTTCTCTGCAGAGCGGATGACCCGCTGCAGCCTGCCCTTTTCCTTGGCTGTGGCGTACAAGATGGTGATAGAGGAGGTGAGGATGGACTCGATGATGGAGGTGTAGAAGTTCACCATCATTGTCTTTGGCAGGTTGAATTTCTTCAGCTGCCTCAGGAAGAACATCCTCTGCTGTGCTTTTTGGATGAGGGAGCAGATGTTCTGCTCCCATTTGAGGTCCTGGGCGATGATGGTGCCCAGGANGGCGGGGTGCGTGTTGAAGGCCAGAGCTGAAGTCCACAAAGCAGCGATCCTGCATTAGGTTCCTGCTGTGTCCAGTTGCTGCGAGGAGAAAGTGGCAGGGGCCAATGTTTACAGCGTCGCTCCACAGACCTGTTGGCTCTGGTAGGCGAACTGCAGGGGTCCAGGAGGGCGCGTCTGTGTTGGACTTTTATGCTGCGGAGAGGAACAAGGGCCGCTCAAAGTACTTCCATAACCACAATCAGGGCGACGGGTCTGTAGTCATTAATCCTGTACGTCCTTGATTTGTCTTGGGAACGCGGATGGATGGTTGCGAGGTTTTGAAGCGCATGCTGGCAACGCTGGCCATGTCTCCAGGGAGGTGTTGGAGATGTTCCGAAACACTGGGTGACAGATGATCAGCACGCAGAGCCCTTCAGGGGTGGAGGGGGAGACATGAGCAAAAAAATCATCAATAAATCCAATTTAGCCTCTGTTTTTGCTATCAGATGCTGATTCTGATAAACATGATAATCCATAAAAGTGCTGAGAGAAGGTGCCTTGAAGGCTGAGGGTGGGTTGACTGCAGCCAACGTTCCTGCGAGTAGTGTACAGTCTTGTTTGTCACGATTATTTACAGTAGGTTTTGCTGTTATTTACAAAACCTTGGGTTCATATACCCCACAGGTTAGTAACCCTGAACAATAAATATGAGGGTCATGACATGCTTAGAATGACAAAAAAGTTACTAACATAATATTTTGCTTATGGTTTCGTAGTCTTTATTTTTTAGTTGGATTAATGCTTAGTAATCATGCTAGCATCTTCAAGTCCTTGACAAAGCCTTAGTCGGCGAGGCGGAAAAAATCATCTTCCTTTATCTGGCCCATCGAATGTACCTCATGCAACCTGCTAACAAGTGGTTAGAAAGGTAACTTTAGTCTTTAAGGCGATGAAGGGAAAAAAATTTTGGTAGAACACAGATGAGAGTACATGTGAACGCAAAATCTAAATATAGTAAAGTATTTCCATGAAAAAAATTTTATATGTAACTTATATAATCAACAAGCCTTGTATATCGCAGTGCTTTCTTTACTTGTGCTTATATCGTGAGATGCTATGATTATTAATCAAACTTCAAAGTATGGTTAAATGGCAGCAAGTGCTTTCTAGGAACATGATTTTTGTTTAAGCAACATGGGCGGCAGGCATACTCTGAAAAAATGGTCTGCCCTGTTTCATGTAAAAACATGAGAGCCGTATTTGAAGTGGTAAATAGCAATACTTGACAACTAGATGGTCACAAGACGATACAGGTTGAACGCCGGTGTTCTTGCCCCACGATCTAGTGCGACACTAAGGCGCGCGCAATTACCGCATCAGAAACGAACCTGTTGGCGTGGTATATACTCACGTTACAAGCATGTTGAACTACATCCCCCGAGGGTCATCATAGGACTTTGAAAGAAATGGACGTGCAGTCACACCATCTTACCATCACCATCTTATTGAAACAACTAATACTGTTGAACTGACATTTTCGAAGTTGGCATTGTCTTATTACTGTTGCTGTTGATTTCGGTAAGTGCCCTTAAAATAAATCTCTTTTTATGCAGTTAAAAACAGCCATGGAATGAGTGCTTCGTGGAACGTGGCTGCTGCCATGTCCTATAATGTACTGATGTGTTAAAGTTTAACAGAAAGTCAGTCTGCCCATGAGAACAGCTGCTATCAACTTTTGTTTTAAAAATATTTTGTATTAGCCTCAAACTGGCTATTAATTGAGACAATTTGGGAGTGAAAACAATTTTCTCCTATAAGATAAATGTATCAAGGGAAAAAAACTATTATTTAAGACTGAAAATCTGATAAAAGCCATTTGGACATTGAAAAGCCCATCCATGCCTTACATCAATAACTACATTGAGGTTAAAGTTAAAAGTCTAACACACTTTAACTATAGCTGCTAACTATGTTATTTTGGAGCCTTAAACATGTTGCTTGACTGTAAAACTTAGACCACAGCAATAGGGAATGGCAACCTGATAACAGTTGCTGTAAACAGTTTACTGCTATCACCGAATGGCTATTCACTTGTGTTTTAAAAGTATTTTTGTATTAATGCCTCAAACTGGGTATTTAATGCAGACAATTGAGAGGCGTGAAAACATTTCACCTCTAAAATGAAACGGTAGAATAAGGTTTAAAGTCAAAATTTCAGACCTTAGCAAATTGTACTTAAATTGTAGTGTTCCATAGTACATTGCAGTAATCTTTAGGCTACTTAAAGTACTTTGAGTTAATTTACTTGATTTTATGCTTCTGCTTTTCATATTGGTGGGATGCAATGTCAACACAAAATATGGGTTATATTTGAATGATATAGATGTCTATTGACTGGCTTTTGTGGCCCTTTTTTTTATAGGTCTCAGTGCGACGCTCTCGTCAGTAGGATGTATGCCTCACTCGTCTCTGTTCACTATCGCTCTTCTATTTGATTCAACATATCCAGCTGCCATCGGGGTAAAATCCTGTTCTCCATGGGATGGAAGCCATTGGCGTAACATGAATACGTACTTCCGTAGAGGCAACTACATGCCAAAGCCACGAGCGTCACTGTGCGTTCGGCGCTCCGATAGCTTGCGCTACATCACTGAAAGACTCTCCGTCTCTAACACCAGTGTCACTGTCCCAGCAAACTTGGTGGATTATAATCAAAACACTTTGCAAGGCCTTTTTTGTTTTCGACACCTTGAAATGGCCGGTTTAAGGGTAGGCCATTCATCTTCTGTTATACAACCTGGATCGTATTAGGATTGGAGCGGCAGTCTGTGCGAATCAGTTTCTCAGCGTTCATAATGGCGTTGAGCACTGATAAGATGGTTGGCGGGATAAAAACTGATGCAGTCCGTTCAAGCGAAACACAAATTTGATTTGTATTGACATACAAAACGGCATCCCGGCTGGAGAACAATGCTTTGGGCGTTGGTTCAACTTCCTCTTGGTTTTTAACGTCAGCATGGACCCATTCAAGCGAGAAGAACACTCTCCTTATATGCCCCTTCACCTTTGTCTTATGTTCCTTTTCACTGCAACAGAGCCTAACAGATAAGATTGCAGTTCCCTCAAAGAATTAAGAATATGCTTAAGTTATTAATTTTGGAATGCCCTACACCATGTCACAAGTCACAGACCTCATTACCAAATCCATTAGTTGAGAAGTATTTGGCCCTGATGTGGATTTACTCTATACATTTCCTGGATGCAGGACATATGGTGCTTATGAGGAATGATTTGTCATTTATTTTTCCACTGTTCCAAACAATCCAAATGTAGTACTATCATGGCTTGATTTTCAGCTGCAAGGACCTCAATAATCCGGCTCACTGTAGACCTGGAGGACCTTTGTCCAAGCTCTGAGAAAACCATGGGGTATTGATTGATGACCCTTAGCAACTTTTGCTCTCAAATCTTCCTCAAGAATGTCGCTGAGGATATTGCGCGCCTTTGCCCAGCTGTCCTTCAAAAAGTCTATATATGGCGGTATTGGGACAAAGGCCTGCTAATCTCGGTAACAAACACATTAGATGGCGCGACTGGATGCCACAGGAATGACCTTTTCCATCCCAAAACTTAGAGTCTTTGTTGGACCCACGGAGGCACTTAATTTCAGCGTTCTTGTATCGTTTTTTTTGATTTACCACGAGATCTTTAGTGGACTTCCCTTTAAGCTTTGGATACAGCCTGATAACCTCAACCGATCTCGAGCAAAAGGGGGGAGCTGTGATTATGGATTATCGCCGGCTGACAGACACAACTTTCAGATGCTCTAAAGACAACATATTCGATCCCTCTTACAGGGTTATTGAACTATGCAGAGGCTGTCAGGTTTCTTGTTCATAGAGATCAGCCCGTGAAACACTGGGCACTTAGCAGTGTGTTGGATAGAGTAACGTCATTCAGGCATAAAGGAGCCCGTCACCATGCAACACATCACTCGTACAATAATTGTCCCTGGTTTGTACAACTCTTATTGATTTGAGGCTGCTTTGTTGGCAGTTGTTTTACTTTTGCTTTCAGCTGTCATTGGATATTGTAATGTTTACTTATGAGAGATATTTTTGTTGGGAGAAAAATTAAACTCTGAATGATTGTCCAAAAACTAAAATGGTTTTGTTTTGTTTGTTGTCAAAACCCAAACCAATACATTAAATCATTTTTTATTAAACATTTAAATTAAAATAAAAGTCTGTCAACGTGAGGATCATAACCCCAATCTATGAGCAGTATTTTACCTATAAAAAGCCTAGAATGAAGATTGAATGTGTGTTGTAGCAAATATTCAAGTGTGATCAGTCATTGTTTGCAGGTCTGATTTATTGCACATCATGATGGTCTCATAAAACAATTACATTTGATAGTGTTCGGCAGTGGTTAAAAATGCATTTGGACTGCAACCTTTTACTACCCCATTTTGATTAAATATGTTTTTGGACTCACTAAATGTTATCACCAAGTGCAAGTGTTGTGGTATGAAAAAATAATCATGATGCCTTTTTAAAATATAACTGACAGAAAGTGCAACTATCAGCCTAACTTCAATGTCACTTCATTTATAATGTATCCGGGTGTGGATATTAATCCAAACATTATCTGAATATGATAATTAAGTATTTTTAAAATGTCAATGTTTATTTATACAAACGGGGGGTTTGTATAAATAAACATTGATTGATTGATGTCAATTGCTGGTGAGAACAAAATAAGATATTTGAAAACATTTTTTCAGTTATTAAAGACAACTCAATATTTGTAACTTAACAGATGTTTTTTATATATATGATACAATAAATGCATGCATGACAATTAGCTCTGCACCCCTTTTTCAATTGTTGGAGTTAACTTCTGTGACCTTTTTTAACTTCACATCATAACTGTCCTCAAACTGATTCTATACCTTATAATATGGTATTATCCAAATCCCTATGAGATAATGTATCAAGGGAAAAAAAACTATTAGTTTAAGACAACAATCTGATAAAAGCATTTGGACATTGAAAAGCATCCATGCTTACAAATACTAAATTGAGGCTACATGGAGGTTAAAGTTAAAGTCTAACACACTAACTATAGTGTAACTATGTTATTTTGGAGCTTAAACATGTTATTGACTGTAAAACTTAGACCACAGCAATAGGAATGGAACCTGATCCCCTAATCCACCTATGTTCCTACAATCATTGTTGGATTTATATTGCAGGTGAGCAATGCTCTATAGACTTTTGTTCATACTATAAACTATTAGACAAGTATGAGCAATTTAAGAGACAATATACCAGTAAAGTATGATAAGGCAACAAAGTTACACAGTGTGTTGAAGACGTGAGGTTGCCACTACCCTTCATTAGTTCAAATAGAAATAGGATTAAAGGTCTACTTAAAGTCCCTGGTGCCATAGAGGTCAGGGCTTAGTCAGCCTGAGAGTATTCTTGACCCATGGCACAGTTTCAGGCCTTTAGCGATTTGTTAAGCACTACACTCAACCACTGACGTGAAAAACGTAGAATATTAACTAAACCAATAGATATCGCCATGAAACTTTCCCACTGAATTTACATCAAAAAAATCTAATTTAGCTGTGCTCATTTGCATAACATGACATAACAATCTGAACATTGGATAAAGTCAGATTCAAAAGTATTGTTTCATTTAGATGACATCGAGTCAAAGTAGGCTATTCGAAGAGGTAATGTATGATAACTTAACAACAACAAAATAAAAATGGCCATGTGTTTGGGATATTTTGGGAAATCAGCCATGCAAGCCAATAGTACAATTAAAGTAAAATGGGGCATGAAAACGTACCTTCAAACTCTCAAAATTGACCATTGCATGAAACATAAAAAAAACATTAAAGATTGGGTTTATATTGTGTATTTTTAAAACTTGCCTGAGAAACAAAAGCGCGCGCCCATCTTGTCTATTGTGATCATATAATTGAATTCTGCTCAAATGTATAAGATTCCTCCAAGAGCTCGCGGGATTTCAGATGAGACGGGTGGATAAAAAAAGGTGGTTTCCTCCCTGCATCGGGCTGACACACAGCAGAGAGCCGCACAGGTAGCTAGCAGCAGTGCCGTAGGCTCCCGCTAGTCTACCTAGCAACACTTCCCATTACCCAGCTTTACTGTGCGTGGAGCCTCGGTGAATTCAGCCCACATCCTCATATCCTGCTCAGGTCACCTTTAGCGCGCGCCTACCGGCATTTTCTCCCGTCTCCGAAGATGATACCTGGCAAACGAAGAGCTGCAGTCATGTCCTTCTCGCTGGCGATTATCGGAGCCCTGCTGCTGCAGACCGTGTCTTCTCAGAATGGTAAGAAAAACGAGAAAATGCGGGGTTTTTTTAGGGAGGGATTTCGCATGCATTTCTGCAGTGGGACAATTTCTAATGAAGGATTTTCTGAAGAACACTGTCCATCATGGATATCTCACCACCAGCAGCAGTCAGGTTAATTACCTAATCCCTCAACGGGAAATAAACTAATATCAGTCGACGCTGTTTTGGTCTTTGGCGTTTGTAATGAAAGGGTCAATGAATCATTAATGGGATGCAATGTGTATTGGTTGGGCTGAAGTGGGCCATACGCAGGCCCGTGTCCCTAAAATGTCCTCTGAAGTGTGCAGCTGAATACATTCAACCTGCAAGGACAAGTTCTGCTCATTAAGAAGGTGGAAAAGGAAATGGTGTCACTCTGAAGTTCACAATCTGTCATGCCCTCCTTAGAGACACACACACACACACACACACACACACACACACACACACACACACACACACTCTCAACATGCTGTCACTATGGATCTGCTCAGGTATGCTAGGATTCAGTATCCAGCAGTGTATCACTCTCCTACAGGGTGAGATCTCCACTTGCATCAGCTCCTTGTAAATGAGCATAACACGCATGTAATTAGCTGTAGGACTTCAGAAGTGCTGTAAATAGCACCAGTTCATTTTGCTGCATGCTTCTATTTTTAGAGCAAAGATGCTGCACTGGGAACCATGGCTTTAATGTCCTCTTGCAACAGTGGATCTGTTAACTCTTTGCTGAGATGTGCTGCACTGCAGAAAGGCATTGATTTCTCTGAGCGATTCTACTCGCTGAGAAATTGCCCCCCCCTGGTCATAAATCTCACCCCCCACCAGCAAACAGTTTAGGGCAGTGTAAATCCGTCTCAGCTGAGTATTTGGGGGTGGATACTGTAATTATGCACAGTGTATATTTGCCGGCATTGTGTGAGAAGGAGTGTGAGAATTTATTCAGCTCCGGCCTTCCCTGGAGTTGACCATGTAGGAATGCATCTCCTCCTATACTGCACACACCCACTCATTTCATCTCTTCTTTGATCAGCACACTGGCGGATAAAGATCTGCTCAAATATAATGGGTTTTTATCAGGCAGACTGCTAGAAAGTGATATTTTCTCACCTTCTTCACCTGTTTTCATATAATCCACAGAAGCAATATGATACCGCAAATGACACAGTGCATTAATAATCGTATAAGTATATATTAGAGTATAAGGTGAGTCTGGTTAGAGAATATATTAAGGCGTACAGCAGCCAGCCTCATCACAGAAGCCATTTGTATCTGCTAATCGCTTCTGAAGCTATTCCTGCTGATGTTCCCTAAGGATGTGTGTTTCATCTGAAGTAGAGTAGCTTTTACCAAGGACGCTGTACTAGTATCAAACCATTTCCTTGTTGTAATTTATCATACAGAAGTAACAAACTGCTTAAAGTGTAGATCTCAGTTAAAGTTAACTACAATTGATAAATTGCTGGGCAATAAATATTTATTGCCCAGCAATTGATCAATTGTGGAGTTATATATCAATTTTGGAGGTAATAAATATTGTCATATTGGATTTGATGCATATTGCTCAGCATGCGATCAATGCAAGCATAGGATTTTGTTGCTCCAGTAATAATTGATTGATAATCCCAACATATTCATTGATTTCAGTTTTAGGTTTATATTATAAACTGAGGACATGTATCAGTGCAAAGGCCAGAGTTCAGTTATCCTGACAAACTCCTTTTTTCAATTCAAACATTAAACACATATATAATTAAATCATAGAGAATGACAATAAATTGTAATTTTAGTCCCAGATTTGACCTTTGTTAGTACAGTTTACCAAAATGTAGTTTTGTCAGCAGATTGGACACACTGTATAGTAGTGAATGTTTTAAGATGGACTGTGAGTGGAGTGTCTAAATTATCGTCTTTTGTACATTTATAAATAAATAACAAACATACAGCTCATCCACTGAAAAATATAACGTATCCTTGGTCTGAAATGTAAAACGTCCTATTTGTGTATTTTGCAGTAGGGCTACACATATTTATTACATCGGTTATTGATTAATCCAAATGATTGGTCCATTTGATTTATTGAAAATAGTGAACAAATTACTTAAACAATGAATAGATTAACAAAATCGCAGCAGACCCTATTTATGATTTATGAACTAATCGATTGATTGACTGATTTTGTTTTCAGTTCCTATTTGCATTTTTATGATTTTATTTACAATGTATTAACATGTTTAAATCATTTCAATATCTACAATATTATTGACCAGCATTTAAACAATGAATATGTAAGCCATCGCTTTCTGTTGCTTTTCTAATCCCAAGGTGTCTCTGTCCATCAGGGCTCAATGCTGTTCTCACATTTAGCATTCAATTAGCTACTAAATATGAGTTGCACACTTTTTGATGCATAAACTGGAACAGTGTCCAGAAATACTTCATATTACACTGTTTTTTAATGAATTCTTCAGGAGAAACAGAGACAATATCTGACACCTTGCTGTTTACTGTCACTAGGGGCTGGCAGGATGTGGCTCACAGGCTGATTTTGATTGGTCCAGGTGTTACATGAGAGTCTGATTGGATAGAAATACATACAAGGTTATAAATGATAATACAATGGTTTCCTCTCATGGCTTTCCGAAAGGCTAAATACAGTATGTGACTATAAACTACTTTTATGAGATTAACCTTATTCTACAAACTTAATAACGTCATATAAAGAGCTGTTACAATTATACAAATAATTGATTAAACTAATTGAAAACAATTTTGAGAATTGGTTGATCATCAGTTAGTTATCAAGATCTATATGAAGGTTTGCTGTTTTTACCAATTTTGTATTCTTGTTAACTGAATAATTTTTGTCGTCCACACAAAATGGGACATTTCAAGATGCCACGTAGAGCTCTGGGGAATTGATTGTTATAGAAAACAAGACAAAGACACATTTATTCTTATGTCAGAATTGACTAAACGTAATGCACACATTTCCATATGTTCACCTTTAAAACAAACCTATAAACACACTTAAGCATTAGACACAAGAAGAGCATCAGATGAGACCAGCAATTGAAAATGAATTTGAACCAAAGTTCTGACCATGTGAAAAAATTTGGCAATACTGAAAATGAGAATAATGAAAAGAAAAGAGAAATAACTTTAATAACTTTACATTTTGGCGCTGTTTTTTAAAGGCAGTCAGAGCTGTAGCAATAAGAATAATCATTAGACGCAGGGCTAAAGCTAAATGTATTTTGTCTGGAACAAATAATAGTTTAAAAAAAAATCAACTAACAATTAAAATGATCAATTGGTTGCAAAACATTCTGGGGTTAAGAATATGTGGTCAATGCAAGATAAATGAAGGATTTAGAAAAAAAAACACAAAGTAGCGCTCATATTTTATATATACACATAACCTCGTGCCAAAACTAATCTAACGTCAACTCGACATAAGTGACGTCACTCATACATGTACACGACTACTGGCTCAGCACGTTTATACATCTTCACTATTTGCTGTGGCAGGATCTGTCCCTCAGCAGTTCTGTGTTGACAGCTGAGGTGTTAGTTTTCAGTTTTCAAATTGTTTGTTGTTGTATTTTTATTGTTTACATAAGCACTTTGATGCCAGTTTATGAGCTATATCCATCAAAAATGAATGCATTGTAACACAATAATCAATACATCCTCTCTATAACAAGGTGAACATCTTGAAACTGTTGGAGAGTTATTGATTCAACTGTATGTTTATTTTTGAAGCCGCAGTTTGTGGTTTTGTTAAATCTCTTCAGGTGCTTTTCTTATGTTGTCAACCCCATGTATTTCTATAACGCAGTGGTTCTCAAACTTTTTCTGTCAGACCCCCCCTTTGGAGAAAAAAAAAAGTCGGGCCCCCCCAAAACAGATAGTCAGGCTCAGTGGCGGCGCCAGAGATTTCTTTTGGGGGTGCTGTGGGGTAGCTTGAAGTTTCATAGAGGGTGCTCAAACATTTAGGGTTTCCCATCAATGTACCGGTCGCTACAGTGGAATTTTCTACTGCAACACTCCCCATGAATATACACAGTGTACCCGCGACTGTTACAATGAAGGCTTGATAATCAGCTCGTGGCATATAGGTGTAAGCAGGGGTAAAGTGCTATTTTTATAGGTGGTGTGTGGACCTCACATAGGGGGGTCCGGGGGCAAGCTTCCACCCGGGAAGATTTATTTTTAAATATTGAAGTTAAATGCATAAATCTGGTGCACTTTGAGAACAAAATGAAGAGATATGGATACATCTCTCAACACGTAATAGTACTGTGCTGCATCATATTATTTTCGAATCAATAATCTTTGAAATTATGATTTTTTTTTTTTTTTTTTTAATTTAAAAAAAAAAAAATGTTTTAACCATTTTTCCTCCTGGGGCCCTCGCGCCCCCTGGTCATGGCCTCTGCGCGATCCAGGGGGGTGCCCCACTTTGAGAACCATGCTATAGATGGCAGTGTAATTACAGAAACCGAACACCTATCGTAATGGCAATGTAGTACCTTATGAATGTGGGATCGTTATGCTAGAATGCACTCATTCTTTGCTAGGGGTACGTAATAAACAAAGCCGAGCATTTTGGATACATTTGTATAATATGATTTCTGCGCTTATAACTTGCTCAGCCTGCACACCCATTTATTTTTCGCGAAAAACACGCAGAAAACATGGAGAAACGTATATCGTATAAAAAGCCTTTAAAATTTAAGTCATCATTGTCAGCAAACAAAAAAAAAGAAATCTGGATTTAAAACAAACATTTAATGTTGTATATGATTTATTCGGACCTTATATAATATATAATAATAATAATAAGTGACACAGAGGAAATGGTTAAACTTTGAACTCGCCATATTCGCATAACCCATTCAACCTGTTCTCTTCTGGTTTGAATATTTACTTCTTCTCAGTATGGTTCAACAAGGAAACCTTCTGGATGCCATGATAACGTTCTACTATCGTCATAGAGGTATGTTAGTGGCGATAACTGTGTGTCACATTTGA
>NW_011364205.1:46471-47669 GCF_000735185.1 Notothenia coriiceps | reverse complement strand
TCTTCACACACCCACACCACCCCCATCACACAACCCCGCAACAAAACTCTACATCTTATATACCGGGTTACAAACAAATGCTATTTAGTCAATAGATACTGTTTTCATTTACTCGTTCGTTATCTGACCAGCTTCAATCTTGTAGGCTACTCACTTCGTTTCTTGTAGCCCTCGAAAGGGTTTTGGAGGTTGATGCTCACCGTCGATTTTCTCTTATGCTCCAACCAATATACAGTCTATGGCTCCAACACACAGTTGCACCGGGTGCAGAATAGTTTCCCCCCACTTTTTCCCCGGTCTAGTAGAAATGTTCGTCGGTAAATGAGATGGATTAGATATTTTCATCTTGGTGTTTTCTCTATCGTGTGAGCTCCACACGTTCACTCTATACAGTGTTGTTTACATTCTGTGATGCGCGAGCTGATGACGTCACGTCAAGACGAGTTCACTTTTTTTTTTCTCAACTTTGTGGAAAAATGCGGGGATTATGCGGCCTTTTAAAAATCTGCGCCATTTTGCTGATTATGCGGTAAATTCTGCGATCGCAGAATCGCGTTTTTCTGGAGGGTCTAACTGATAAACACCGAGAGACATTTGATATCTCCGTACAGATGTTAAGAGCCTCATGTTCCCTCGCATCGTTTGTACCTCAGGATCATATCACCGGGTCTGGAAACTGTGAAAGTCTGCATTTTATTGTAAAGTGGTGAATATTTACAGACTGTTGCAAAAACTAAGAAGCTTTTAAATCTTAGGTTTCAAAGTAAAAGAAACCCAATGCTGAAGTCATGAATCTGCATGTCTGGGTCCGAGAGAAGCTGGAGAGGATTCATTCAAATGCTCCTCTCTGGAAGTCTCCATCAGGCTTTCTCCTCACACCTGTTGCTCAAAGCGTACCTGCCCATATCTACACGACTGATGACGTGTATCTTATCGATCCCAGATCGATCCGTAATCTACCCACATGGTTTTATTCTAAATACCCCACGCCTCTCGGAGAGGAAGCTCACACGCCGTGCTGCTCTGATCAGAGACGGTTCCTCCTGAATGTCCCGACACTCAGAACATGGATCATACCGTGTGCGCTCAGACAGGAAGTGAAGCTCCACCTAGTTTCTCTCTCTTTTTTTTTCTTGCATCTCTTTGTCTCTCTCTCTCTCTTTCTCTCTCTCTCTCTCTCTCTCTCTCTCTCTCCCTC
>NW_011364205.1:45904-46458 GCF_000735185.1 Notothenia coriiceps | reverse complement strand
CCTCCTCCTCCTGCTCCAATCTGTGCAGCCATGATCAATTGTTGCACTTTTACTGCTTTCCGTGCGAATACCGAGACATCAATCCAGTAAAATGAACAGTATACAGTCAGCCCGGCATCTTTGTCCCATTATTGAAAATCCCCTTTAATTATGTTTTGATTAAACAGACCAGATGTACTAAAAAGGACAAGGTCACTTGGAGGACTTTCGGGTGTGAGCGCTGCTTGACAAATTAATATGATTAATTGGACAAATCAAGTGAGAGCAGCTTCACAAAGACGTCCCAGCAGAATAAAATGAAATCTCCCTTGAAATATGCGCAATAATCTCTCTCCCTCTCTCTCTCTCTCTCTCTCTCTCTCTCTCTCTCTCTCTCTCTCTCGTCCCTTGACTCCCTCTCTCCGCCTGCAGCCTGAAGATGAGACTGAAAATTAATTTGGGGGTTTCATTAGATTCACTTTTTGGCCCATTTCCCCGGGTTTGGTCCCCGAGCGAGCACACACACACACACACACACACACACACACACACACACACACACACACACACACACA